>NC_056564.1:6281425-6311361 GCF_013358625.1 Macadamia integrifolia | reverse complement strand
ATTTCGGTTTGGATCGGTTTTTTAAACCGGTATGGACCATTAGCTTGGGCAGTTGGGCTTGGGCGCTTGGGCACTTGGGCTTGGGCAGTTGGGCTTGGGCACTTGGGTTTTGACAGGTTGAACTTGAATAGTTGATAAATGTTGAGCTTGGGCACTTGGGCTACTGTTGGTCCAGTTGGACACTTGGGGCCTTGGGCTTCTCCCACTTGAGAGTTGGCCCAGTTAGATTAATGAGTTTTAACTTTTAAGTCCGGTTTTATATCGGGCCGGTTTGGATCGGTTCCGGTTTCGGTGCATATTTCCGGTGTTTCCGGTGGCCCAATGGTCTAACCCGAACCGAACCGAGACCGGATTCAATTTTAAATACAAACCGAAACCGGCCCGATAAGCCACCGGTTCGATTTGGATCGGGCTTAATCGGTTCGGTCCGGTCCGGTTTAACCGGTCCGGTTTAGATATTGACACCCCTACTGCTCATACTTTCGTCTGGGTGTGCGGTAAGTTGCGCCACAGAGGAGCTGAATCCGTAATACTTTGCTCTCTCGTACTTTAGCGCCAGTTTCTGTGGTTCCTTTCCATCTAGGGCTGCTTGCTTCTCCTACTGCTTTTGTCCTAACTCCTCATATTCGGCTGCCCTCTTGTCTACGTTCTTAATCCCGAAGAATTGCTGATGAATTCTGTCATTGTCCTTCGCTTTGGTTCCTCGTCGGCTGGGGGCTTGCGCTTCTCTTCTTTTTAGTTCTTGGCTTGTTTTCTGCTCTGCTTTGATTTCTTCTGCCTTTGGAGAAGCCTGTCGCCCGAATGTTGTCTCGAACTTCCATAGAAGAGGATGTAACTGCCACAAATTGGCTTGATGCTTCGGGTGGGTGTTTTGCAGCCTCGTCTGGCTTAATAGTAGCTTTTATCAGGTATTGATTTTGAAAAGGAGAGACAGATCAAGATAAGGTTTCAACCGAAGACACGGATTTTTGGGATGGTGGCTGGGGCAATGCAGTCTCATCTTGGGTAGCAGGTATGGTGATGGAAGGGTGGAGCTCGCTTGAGTTGTTGGTAGTACGGTGGGGCTTCCTGGGTTGGTGATGGGGCTCAGAGGGTGCTAGAGTCGAGGGGCATTACAGAGAGAAAACGATCGGGAAGAATATGGAATCGGAGGAGAGGAGGTCATCTGACCCTTTTGTACACCTTCTCCGACAAGCAAGAGGCCACATAATCAACCGCACACCAGACCAGACTGCTGAGGCGAGGTTGCGCCCGGTGAAGGCGTCGATGAAGGGCGATCTTACCACTATGTGCACAGGAGGAATTGTAGGTGATGACGTCCAGGGACTCGTTGCAGGGGAGGGGTACGGGTTTCCGTTTGCTGTAGAATACATAGTTGGACTCGCAGAAACTACTTCTTGGGTCAGCTTTGTCGAGTTACGCCGATCGGAGATTATGGGGAGAAATTAGAGATTGAGGAAGAGGTACATGGCGGGAGTGAGGTTGGGAGTTGCAGAGGTGAGGTCGAGGTCGAGGTCGGGGTCGGGGTCGGGTTCGGGTCGGGGTCCTGGGGTTGGGATTGCGGTCAGGGTCGGAGTTGGGTTGGCTAAAATGTATCGGTCTACTAAACCGCCCGATTACTTATCAGTTGATCACCATACAAGGGACCAAACCGGGTCCCCCCGACCGAGATTGACCCTTTAGTAACCGAAAAGTTTAAACCCCATTTAAGAACTGTGTTTTCCTCCAATTACCTCTTAAAAAAAAAAACTTAATCTTGTAATCCCCAACAATAATACCCGAACCTGACAGTAAAACACACTAGTAAAACACACTAAGCCCTTTGCATTCTCTTCAACAGCTCAACTCGTCTTTGTTTCCCTACTACAATACTGCTACATGCCTCACTCCTAGATGGAGTTGGTGAACCGCTGCCTAATGTTACTAAAATTCTAGAACCCCTGTCCCATGGCAAGAGTTAATACTCCTTATTTGTTTCAATCAATGGAAATAAGAAGGTAATTTTAAAAGGACGAGAAGAGAGATAAACACATGAATGTTGATATGAGAGCTACACTCCCCAATAGAAAACTTTCTTCCTGAACTTTGTAGGGTTAATTAGCAAAGACAAATGAATTTTCTTCCTTCTAAGTTCTATTGTTTCACATTCCAACCTCATTTTACACTTTGTAGACCAAACATGCATAGTCCAACTGTAGCCCATCTAGTATAAGCTCAGTTATAGCATATTTAACCCACTTAGTAGTATGAACTTGATTCTAGACCAATAATCGAAAAACAGTTTATGAACGGTACTATGACCAACCTAACGACCCACTATTTAAACCGGTCCATCACAGTGCAGGTTCCTAAAGTGGTGTAGATAATCATTACAGATACCTATATCGATTTCATCTTAGATCAATACCAATACTAACACTGTACCGACATGGTTTGACTAGGCCAAATCAAATCCTTTCTACCCTTCAAAATACCGATACCATCATTTTGATATTGATAACGTATCGATATCGGGGACTGATGATATGACGTATCCACCAATATGGCTCATACCATATCAATATCTTGAACCGGGCTCTTCATGGTCAAAGACAATACACAACACAGCTTAATGACGAAAATGCCCACAATTTGTGGTTGGGCTTCACAAAAAGATATCGAATATCTCATCCCCAAAAAAAAAAATTATATTCTCATAAAAAAATCAAGATACATTGAATTGCAAGGTAATAATGTCTGCACGATCTATTATAAATTTTAGAATGTAATCTCGAATACATGAGATCTCAGCCGTTCGATGCGTTTTGACCTTCAGATTTTATCAAATCGGATGGTGAGATATGGAGACAACATGTTTCTCCAATTTTTGACTTTTAAATATCACCTATTATATGCTTGTATGAATTTTTATTTAATTTTTAAAAAAAATCTATTATAATATTTATTGCGAATGTATCTTGATCTCCTAATTCATGTACTTACTACTAACTACGCTCAGAATACAGTGATGTCTCTACTGATTCTTTTATCAAAAAATATGATCACAAGAAACTAAATCAAGAACATAAAATGGAAATCTTCAATTAAGAACTTTCTTTCAAATTGGAAAAAAGAGAAAGGTTCAAAATTGTAAAGCTGGCAAATCTACATACCTTAGGTTCAAAATTGTAAAGCTGGCAAATCTACATACCTTCGCCATGTTGAGTAATCTGCGCACGAGCAAGAAGCGATGAGCAACACAAGCTTACAGCCAGAGTGGCTATAAACACCAAATTTATCCCGCCAGACATCGATGATCTCAACATGAAAACGTCAAAAATCCTTGTTTACAACCACCGTAAATGACCAAGCCATTAATGCAGGATTTGTACAGAATCTGGAAGAAGTAATTTAGATGCAAATTTAGTCATCAAAGCCTTTTCCGAACATTTAAAGAGAATGAATTCTCACCTTTTTGAGAGTACGGAATGGAAGGCTCAGCACATTTTCTTTGAGCTCGCGCAGATGATTCTTCCGAAGGAGTTGAGCTTGGAGCCCTGGAAAATAAACAATGAGGAGGTTCGCAATTTAAATGCGATGGTCTTGATCGGTGATGCTGACCAAGCCGCCATGGCGGTTAACTGGGACACATCAATCCCATTTTAGTTTACTCTTTTAAAAAAAGAAAAAGAAAAAAAATTATTAATAGTTAGATTGGATTGATGATTGATCTTCCCTTTCTCAGAATTTTCCATTTTTTAATTACTTGGACTGATCTCTGGATTGATCTCTTTCCTTTCTCGCTTTTTAATTGGATGGGTGAAAGTCGCCACGACGGTAGCACTGAAGCAAGAAGATTAAAGAACTTCAATCCAGTTGAAGAGGCAGATGGCATCAACAAAATTAAAGAACCAGGAATCGGGTCTAGACTCCGGTATCGGTCAAAACCGATCCTAACCGATTCAATTTCGTCCACTGGCAAAGTATAAGGCTAAAATGGTTCAAAACATCATTTAAAAATAAATAAATAAGGGTAAATCTATCCGATTCACTTTGGTCCTAATCAATACCAATCCGACTGATGTTTTAAAACCTTACATCAATCAAAGCAATCAAACAATTCTAATTTATTCTGATCTGGTAGTGGAATTGATGATTCATTCAATCCCGGTATGACCTAGTCCATGCCGTTGTGGGATCAATATAAGACCACGGGACTAGTTATGATTACACATTAAAAAAAAAAAGAAAAAGAAAAAAACAACATCCCTAGGATCCATTATTTTGGGACCGGGTCTCCGAATTGGTCCTCAACCTCAAATGTATCTCTGAAAAGAAAATTACTATTTTACCATTGAATTATATATGTGGAATGGGATCAAAAATGTCATAATCAAGGATCAATCATGGCCAATACCATTTCAATCGGGTTAATACTAATCGTTCCATTCCATTTTTTAGAGCTATGATCCATAACCCAGATAGAGAAGGAATGTTCAATCCTTAGCCAAACCCCACTCTTTTTTTTCCCAATATTCATGCCCATGTTAGCCAACTCTAGATCCAACAAAGCCAGGGTTATTCTTCTCACCCCAGGGGCACAAAGTTGAATCGGTCAAAGTTTTCAGCCTTACAGTATGACAACAACAATGACAACCATAACCTTATCCCAACTTGATGGAGTCGACTACAAGGATCTGATAAGGTCCAAAAAAAAAAAAGGGCTAAAGCAGTAGTCAAAGCAGCATCCTTGGAACATCCCCTATATGGGGTCCTTGTCCTCTACTTACCTCTATCTGTGATCATATTAGGATCGATCCCTACCAGCTGCATATCTTTTCTTACCACTTCGTCAATGGTCAATTTAGGTGTGCCTCTCCTTCTAGCTCCATGTAATTGAAACTGATCACACTTCCTTACTGGGGCATCTATGGGTCTCCGTTGAACATAGTCATACCACATCAATCTGCTCTCGCGGAGCTTGTCCTGGATTGAAGCCACCCCTAACTCTTTTCTAATACAATCATTCCTTACTTTGTCTCTCCGGGTCGTTCCGCACGTCTCTCTCAATATGATTTAGGAAGATGATATCATCATTCCCTTTAGCCCACAATCAGCAATAGAGTCAACTCAGACCTGGGAATTAAAATATGAAGAGATAGAACATGGACTCAAGACCATCAAAGGGAAGACAATCAAATGTTTGACTCAGAAAGCCTATATTTCTTCCCTGAGGTTAAGTTACCAGTGAAGACCAAATCTGAGAGTGGCTATAATGAGATACAGCAAACACCTTCCAGCAATCTCACCAAAATAAAATAAATGGCTCACTGCCTCAACTGGGAGGGGGAAGGGGAGGAGGGGATAGTGTTAGTACTGCCTCTGTTGGAGTATGGTTCAAGAACCAGAACCAGATATTGGATTACTCACGTTAAGTGTTGCCAATCCAATGGAATTGATGAGAAGCACAGACATTTCTGATCCATCTATATCCAGCTAGAGCAATCCAGTTCAGGATTAGGCTAACATGGTAGGAGATCACAGGCGCAAATCTTTTGCTGGGACACTTCTTATTGGAAGGTCTTTCTTTAGGAGTGGTTAAGGTCTTAAGGATTCCCAGGAACAATGAAAATGATTTAAGGAGACTTCATGCACACAGTTCACCCCAATCTTGAAGCTTCTTTCGCCACTCCCCCCCTCCTCCCCTCCCCTCCCCTCCCTCCCCCCCCCCCCCTCTGCCTCCTTTCACCCCACCCCTCCTACTCCTGACCTGTTGTTCCAGCAGGTCCTCTTGTCCCCATCAAGATTCACCCCACCCTAAGGGGTCTCAAAGCACCTCTAGGATCATCTGGAACATCAGAGTATTAAGTTCCTCTACAAAGCAGGCTGAACCGCTGAAGTTCGTGCTCCCCAGAAAAAGATGCATATAGTGTTTTGTTTCCTTGTAGAGAGGTGGGTGAAAGAGGCAAACAAAACTCCAGAATCGCTTCCTCGTTTGCCTCAGGTTGGTCCTTCTCCACCAACTATGCCCACACCCCAACAGCCGTCTCTGGTGCCTTGGGCACCTGCCAAAATCTTAATATTAGTTCTGTCCTCTTCCTCCCAGTTTCTTCTTGTGAAAATGTCTGATCCACTAGGGAACTCTCAGTTTTCTTCGTACTACTGTATATGCCTCCAACTCTGCCATCGAGAAATCTGCTGAAAATCTTTTCTCTTCTCAGTGCTTTGCAGGCCAGTTATATCTCCCCTTGTTTCTCTCTCCTATTTTCTCTCTCCTGTTTCACCTACTCTCTCCTGTTTTGTGTCTTGCTGGTCCCTCTCCAGCCACCCCCGGCTGGAGAGGATCTGAATCCAAATCTTAGAGCTCTTCATCCTTTGGGAATATCATCTCCTTGGTTTCAGATTGCAGGGCCAAGCTTTTAGATATACATTTGAGACTCCAGTCTGATATGCCTAACTCCTCCTTATCACTTTGCGAGGATGTAGAAACCTTTTTTGTGGGTGAATAGAAATTCATTACCGAAAGGAAGAGAAAAACAGGGAACCCACATAATTTTTTTTTTTTTTTTTTTTTTTTGGGGGGGGGGGGGTGTGGGTGTGGGGGAGAAGAAACAAAACTATACTAGCAGTACATAAAAAATTACTAAGCTCGTCCCTGAGGATAGAGAATAGAGCAGGGGAAGCTTTCACATTTAGAAGAGATCCTCGACACATCTAGAAGAGAATCCTCAACACCTTACTTTTGACATTAAAGACTCTCAAATCTAATGGACGGTTCTTGAATTGGAGGAATATTTCCTAAGGTTACACTTCATCCAAATATAAGAGATGACAAATCCAAAAGCAAGCTTTTCCACCACATCAAAGATAGCCTTGCTGGAAAATGTCATACCCAGCCAAATCCATTTCCTCCAAAAAGGGATTATTCTTCTCTCTGGCCAACACACTAAGCTAGAAGCCTAAACCAAATGGAAGAGGAGAAGGGATAAGCAAATAAGAGATGATCGACATCTTCAAATGCATTCCAACAAAGACATGAAGCTAAGGAGAGTAGTATTTGTCAGTGAATAAGAAAAGACTGCGTCATAAGGCAATTAGAGAGGGCTCGCCAGACAGAAAAGCTTTGGTAGGGGATGTGGCCCTTAAACCAAACCAACTTGCGCCAAAGAGAGATAAGGGCATGAGTTTTAACAGGGTTCCAGGCTGCTTAGAACTAACCCGAAGAGGAAGGAGATTAAGTAACAATATCTCCTGAACCTATAGTTCTTAGGATGGAATGCAGAGCACTGCAAATATCAGCCTACTGGGAAGAGGGGAGAGGGGAGAGAGGCCCAAACATTATGGCAAAGAACATCTACTACAATAGAATGCTTGTCAAGCCCTGAGTTGTATATGACTCTTGCACCAAGGGAAGGAGCACATGCATGGGGTGCCAGTGGTCAAGCTAGAGACTAATGGCGGTACCATCCTCAATCTTAGAGATTACAACCCCAAGAGCAAGAATCCGAAGATCGAGTATTTTCCTTTAGACTCAAGAAGCATCTGAACAAAGAGCAATAATCCAAATATTGTCATTATGGAGCAGCCCAATGTAGATCAACCTAAAGGCTTTTCTTCCTAGCCACAAATTTTAAGATCAATTTGAGGATGCTAGACCTCTTTAATTCTTCTTAGACCAAGACCCCCTCGTCTTTGGGAAGACAAACAGAAGCGCAGCAGATAGGGTGAAAAACTCTAGAAGCTTCAGATCCTTTCCGGAGGGCACACATAAGGGATTCCAGACCCTTGGTGGTCGTCCGAGGCAGCTTACTAGACCAATAGATGTAGAAAGATTGAAGGACAAACCTGATCAATTCTAGACGATTGGCATAAGAAAGAAGCTTGCCCTTCTAGAGTTGGAGCCTCTTTTTGTGCAGATCTAAAATATAAGGGTAGAGTCAAAAGGCTCAAGCTAGGCAATTCCAACTCTGGTTATTTCCATAACCTATAGAGCAAGAACCAATGCCAACTCCATTTCCACTCTCCTAGCTACAGACAACTCCCCATTTTTAAGGGCGCAAGATATCAAAAGAGAAGTTGTGGACTAATTTGTGAAGATATTCAGACCTTCTCTCCTCCCGTCTTTTGAAGCTATCTCTAGGTCCCTTCTCAACAATTTCCTCCCCCAATCCTTCATGGATCCCTTCAGGCTATCCCCTATAAGGAAGAGATTGTCGTTGCCATCCACTCTCATAAGGCTATTAGAGCCCTTGGTCTAGATGGCTTCAATATGTGTTTCTTCTCTTCAGCCTAGAGCACCGTCAAAGGAGACCTCATCAAAGCCCTGCTTAGTTTTTTCTACAATCCCAATCAGATAAAAGAGGTTAATCACGCTTACTTTATTTTCAAGAAAGAAGGTGCTCCCTTTGCAACCTGCTTCATAAGTTCAACAGGAAAATCCTTGCTAATAGGCTGAAGCTGGTGGTTGACTTAGTCAACCAATCTGCATTTATTCTAGGTAGAAGCACATTTCAAATAACTTCCACTTTTGCAATGAGGTTTTCAAAGGATTTGAGAGGAAAAATGACCCACATGTTGCTCTAATGAATATTGGCATCCAAAAAACCTATGACTATCTGAGATGGGATTTTATTGGGAATGTGATGATCAAAATGCTGTCAACTGGATCAGACTTTGTCTCTCTTCAGCCCGCTTCTCGGTGCTCATTAATGGGTGCTTTATAGGGTATTTTGGCTCTTCCATGGGGTGCCCCCTATCTCTCTATATTTTCACTTCCGCACTTTGGATTCTTTCCAAAAGTATTCAATTTAAGACAGACAAACTTCTCATTTCCCCCTTCCGAAGTGCAAGGCTCTCGGCATCTCCGATTTGACCTTCATAGATGATCTCATGATCTTCTCCAAAGCCTCCCCTTCTTCAGTGGAGACCATCATGTCTTGTCTACGCTGCTTTGATAGTATTTTCAGCCTCCATAACAACTTCCATAAATCCCTTATATTCTTTGCCAGTGTCTCCGAGACCAAAAACTGCTATATGTTGGTTCTATCTGGGTTCTCCTTGGGCAGCCTCAGAGTCAAGTACCTTGGGCTCCTCTTGACTCCCTCTGAGCTCTCTTGGCAACATTGCAACACAATTTTGGACCTTATGCTCTAGCAGCTGCAATTATGGAAAGGTAAGCTCCTCTCTTATGTAGGTCGCCTAGAATTAATCAGATATGTGCTCCAGTCCTCCAAGTTCTCTTAAGGAACTGACATCCTTGATAATTCTCAGACCCAGGTTCCCTCCTCTTTAGGGAGGCAGACATAAGCCAACTGATTGGGTGAAGTAAGCTGGAGCAGTCAGGACCTTTCTAGAGGAAAGTGCTAATGAGAAACTCAACCTTCATGAAAAAAAGAGCTTGGAGGTGCAGTTATGCCCATATTAAGTTAATATCCATCAAAACAATCAAAATTTATATAAAGCCCAGATAATCAATTCTTAGGGAGCTGCTCTTAAGGTACATGGCACAAAGTGAAGAACAATTCAATCACAACGTAAAGAACTCAATCACAAATTTAGAAGATTGGATAATGCAAAGAGTAAAATTGAGTCCTGAATGATATCATAAATGCAGTTGTAAATGCAAATACAAACCTGATGGTGACATTTGGAGGTAGGTTAAGACTCCTAGAGATATTTGTTAGTAAGTTATTTCGGAAATCCCTAAAAAAAGAAATGTAATGAAAATTTCAGCAAGAATTCTAACCAACTCCTAAGTGTTGCTACATAGTTGTACAACACCCTGGACCTTGATTCTTGGTAAGATACAACAGATACTAAAACTGAAGAGAAAAGAGAAACAAAAGGCGGGGGGGGGGGAGGAAAGGTGTTTTATTGTTTGAAGTCTTACAAAGCAAGTGTTTCAGCATAACTGGAAGTACTATTTTTACAGGTGGTGGATGGAGCAGAATCATTCAATTAATTATTTTCTAGTAAACAATAGTCTGCAATAAGAAATGAGAAACAAAATAAACCCATTTGACGACATCAGATACATGGCCATTTGAACATTGCTGTAAATGATGTAGATGAATATTATCACCCCAAAGATTAATAGACTACATAAAGGAGAAGAAAGGGAGAGCCAATGTATACTCACATTTTCTGGAGGTGAGGAAGCTCCAAAAAGTTATCAGGAATAGGTACATCAAGATGGTTGTTTGACATATCACTGCACAAATCTTATTCAATATGATTTTCTTGTTCTTATCCCTTCAAATTAGGGATACTTGTACAACAATAGATTATTAAAAGAGTTACTCCAGTATCATATAATATGCATCCAAGAAGCATATAGATTAGCCACAAAAGATGTAGGCACACTGTGGGTAAAATTTTATCAGGAACTAAAAGACAGAAATTGCATTGAATTTCTTATAGAAAAAGAAACTTACTGTTAAAAACAATGTCAGTCCAAATAGAGAACATACTTGAGCTATTGAGCAGAGGTATCAGATAAACACTAGAACAATATTCACAATTACAACATGAGGGGACTGCACCAAACATACCTGGAACCTGTTTGTTAAAATAATGTTGAATACATTGCAGCAACATCTAGATGATATATCAGAGGGCATTCATCGCGAATAGGCTCATCTAGCAACCTTACAAGCTGCAGGATTACAAGGAAAAAAATCAAGTAAGAAAGGATTCATTCTGTCCCCATACATCATACACGATAAAAAGAATTGACGAAAATCAAGTGGTCAGCCTAAAAAAGAGGCACTAAAAATTAATAGTTAAATAATTTCAGAAGAAAAGTTCATATTCTATAAAAAAAAAAAAAAAAAAAAAAGGGTAGACGGATTGGAAAAATTGATAACCCATTTGTATACATGTGACAAGGTTACTCAGACTTGGTAGCACAACATTACACCATTCAATCAAATATAAAAAATAAAAGAAAAAGAAGAGTATATATGATATCTAACATGTGGAAAGGAGTGGGGAGGGGAAATTGATGCCAATGGATTGAGCAAATATCAGTACTTAATAAAATATCAAAGCTTGACAACAGAAACAGACAACACATTTTCCATGATAGCATTCTTCAGTTCATCATAATTGGAGACAGATCCATTGTCCGTCTTACCCTTCACCTTTGTTGCGTATTGCAGATCACAATCAATGATGTGTACCATGTGATGACCTCTCTTTTCAAGGAACTTCTGTCCCTGGTTTTAAATAATCCTTCACATCAATTCCATTCTCCCACTGATCATAAAATGAAGTGAAATCATTAAGACGAAAATACGAGCAATAGCATAGTAACTTTTACCATCTTGTGACATGTATTAAGAAAAATGTTTTTTTAATTCCATGAGATTGACGATTTTTATACTTCCTATGATAGTTCAGGACTGATAAAAATAGGGAGAATTTTGGGTTAAAATGCACAAAATGATAATTGCAGAAATTTCATCTAAGGTACCCAATGATTGGAATTTTATGTTTTGGGTTCCTCACATTTTAATAATGTTACGTTTGAGGTACACCATGTTTCAATAATATTATATTTAAGATTCCTTAATTTTCATAATTTTAATTTTACCCACTCCCTCTATGCTCTCTTTCTTGTTCCTTTCCCTCAGCTCCATTCTTCATCTCCATTGCCAACCATTTCTCTCTTTCCTGTAGCTAACTCTGCAAGTCTCCCTTGCCTTGTCCCAGCCTTGGCTTTCTCCGCCCTAATCCTCATCCCCCTCCTACTGTTCCACCACCAACTCTACCTCCACCCTCCTGTACCCCTCCACCATGACTCTTCTTACTCCCGCACCCCCCTCTCATTCTCTGCTTCCCACCTTCGTTTCTCTCCCCCCCCGCTGCACTAATTCCCACAGCCTCCTGCCCACTGCCCCCCCCCCATTCCAGTAACCCTATCGTCCAATTCCTTCAGCTTTTTCAAACCATGGAAGAACTGGGAATAAAATTCAAAGGCAATCACATCTCTCATATCTCTCGCCTGCCTTTCACTTTGTGATTGTTTAATTTCTCATAATTAAATAATCTCTTTCATCCTCTCCTGCAAAAGACCCGATTAACAAAGACATAACTCAAGAGGGAAATAACAAGATAGCTTCCAAAGGTATATAAATTTGCAAACAAGGTTTAAGATCTTGCTCTCGCCCCCCATCTTGCTAATCCAAAAAAGAGAGATCTCGCTAGATCTCGCCGAGATCATGTTTTTTTTCCTGATCGACTCGGTGGTTGGTCTCGGTGGCTATATATGGACTTTGTAGCCTGGAAAGTTGGTATTTGCCCTATTTTAGGCCTTCTAAACACAATAGAAACATCAGTTTTTTTTTAAAATAAAACCTAAAATTGTACTTTGACTTCGTACCCTATGTAAGTAGTCTTCGACTCTTCGGACCTTAGGCTAGTATGATCTATTCCACAATCCACATTCCACAATCATGGCACAACATAATTATAAGAATTTAAAAGACATCATATATAAGAAAAGTAACTCTAAATGTAGATGAGGAGGTAATATTCTCTACTCTTTAAGCTTCAATTAGTGTAGGGATGGAGATCCTCAAGCAAAAGCACCAAAATCCTTGCTCCTTAGTGTTTTTTCTTTAAAAAAGTAGAGAGAGAGAGAGGCAAGATTTGGCGAGATCTCGAGATCTTGGTCGAGTTTTTGTACAATTTGTATCTCGCCATCCATCTCGTCTCGCCTTTTTGAAAAAAACTAGATATTAGAGATCTCACCGAGATCTTGAACCATGTTTGCAAATCAAAGAAGAGAAAAGACTACATATTTACTCATTTAGAACATATCACAGGGTTGGGTAGCATGCAAGGAAGAGGCGGAGGTGGAGGTGGGGGTGGGGTGGGGTGGGGTGGGGCAGGGCAGGGCAGGGCAAGTCATGCAGTGGCAGGGTTGCTCCGAAGGGTAGGGTGGGGGATTTGGGCTTGGATTAGGAAATTAGGGGGTGTGGGTGGGGGTGGTCGCACAGGGAAGAGGATGGTGTGGTGTGTGGGGTGGGGTGGGGTGGGGTGGGGCTAGGTGGGGACAAGGATTGCAGGGGATGGGGACCCATAGCAAGAAAGGGTGGGGGGTATTGTAGGAAGTGGTGGTTGTGGTAGTGGCAACGGCGGTGGTGATGTTGATTGCGACGGTGGTGGTGGTGGCGATGGTATATAATTTTGTCTGAGAATCTAATTGGAAATATAAAATTAGTATCTCAAATATAATTTTACATATATTGGGCACCCTAAATGTATACTCTTCAAACAAGAACTTTCATTTACCCTTTTTTACTTGGTTAAGTTATCTATAATTCTTAACATTAGTTTAAAGGCCACAAAAAAGATATTGTTTCCTAGTGCTATTTTAGCTAAAGAAGGCACTAATGAACTAGGAAAGGAAGGAGAATAACTAAGTAGATATATAAAGGCATGCTCATTTTTCGAGTATATACCCACCTCTTTTGTAAGAGACACCAACAAATTCCTGTAGAAGAAGCCAACATAATAACGCATAAAAGAAGCTGAAACCCATTGAAGCAAGAAATCGGAACGTGGTTCTTAAACTTAAAAGAAAAAATGGATAAATCAGGAGAAAGAAAAATCAAATAGTGTTTCGAGCTACAATTTCAAGAAAATGTCTGCAAAACCATTTCAAGGTGACCTTCTTTTTTCAAAACCCTAGAACAATTTTGAAGCATGACAGCTACCTGTGCAATAGAAACTCATCCTTTTAACAGAACCTAACAATCAGCATTCCGAGATCCAGGGCCCAACCTGAAAAGGAAACAAATTTAATAGTTCAACACCAAATTATACATTACCAGATCAAACAGAAATCTTAAAAATATTTCAAAAGAATGTCCCCCCACAGCCAACCTCATTAACCACGTAATCATCGATCTAGTGTTATGCTTCAGGCTCTACACTCATCTAAATGTACACTCCAACTAACATATATACCAAACCATTAGGTCTCATATCCCACAAAGTAATGACATCTTGCACACATCAAAACCTTGGCAATATATAAGGGCATGAAAAAAATTAAATTAGAAATGCAACACCAATAAAACTGAACCGAAGCTGAAAATAAAGTTTACTTTCAGAACATAAAATCAGAGAGAGAATGAAAATAACTAGTTATCGAATTAGAAAAGAAAGAGCTTACCAATTCATATAGGAATTAAGATTCCCAAACAAATAATAATATCTGACATAAGAACAGCAAATGTGTCCCACTCTTGATGCTTGAGAAAAGCTACTCCTAACCTATGCCCAAGGGACCCTCATACCTATAGTAAGAGATAAAATATCTCCATGAATTTATGTCCCATTAGTTTTGCATCCACAAAGCTACAAAGGGCGTTGCGAGGTAAATCAATAATGGAGTTGCAAATGAAAATTCGCTCCAAAACAAGTCAACATCCAAGCAAAAGTATAGACTTACTTGTCAACCTAACATGAAATATTTAACTAAATCCTCATTTCTAGCATGATATTAAATAAATGAATGACCTCAAATGAAAAAAACTAGGAATCACTTCATGAAAAAAAGTAACAGCAGAAAGGTCACCCATTCTTCAGATTATAAGCTGACAACCATTAATATTCTTCTCAATTCCACCTGTTACTCAAGCAGAAAGAAAATCAACACTGCAATGGTAAAAGTACTCAAAGTTCCGAATCAGAAATAGATCACACAACAATATTGTAGTCAATGAAAAGTGCATCCCAACCAAAATTTGGAAGAAACCCTCTCTTTCAAACATTAAAGTATTATATCTGCATGTCCTTATAAGATGGTCCGACTTTAGATATTCAAGATTCCAAACTAAACCTAAAGGGAAATTCAATGGTGCAAAGCCAACTTTGCAATCGCTATGTCAATAAGAATTCATAACTCAACCCCAAAATCTATTTAAAAATGTGGTACATGGATGAGTTTTGATGTCCTCATGAAGACCCCCTATGCTAGTCTCATTACACAAACATTCCTCAATCATGTGTTGTGTGTTACATTTCTTTGCACATCACTATGCAAACACTATGGATCATACATAAAAAAATTAGGCCCCTTGTCCAACAAAACAGTGATATCATACATTCCAAAAAACGAATTAACCAATCAGGGTATAAACAAACAAGATCCATAAAGGGGTCACGATGAATAGTAAAATACAAAGGTATCCTAATTCTCTGCCACTTAAGCACACAATTACTAAGTCCTAGGACTCACAACAACCTATAAAAACAGTATATTTCACAACATTTTGGTGAGACTTGTTTGTCAGTATCAAGGGGAGATTCATCATGGATGCACTCAAACAAAACTTTTTTTTTTTTTTTGGTTCTCTAATATTTAAAGATAGTCATTCCAGCCGTTGATCAAATCAAAACAGTCCACATGTAGGGCAATAGGCCAGTGTGTAAGCCATTACTTATTTATTTATTTATTTTTCAGAGTGGGAGGGGAGGGAGGGTAATTACATGCTTTGAGCAAACTGTCATAAAACCTGAGGTAAACCAAACTCCAAAGTAACAGTCCACCAAAGAAGAGTCTTTCTTTTCCTCTACTAAGTTAATGAATATATTTCCCTCGATTTTTTAAATTCTTTTCAAGATCCTCTATATGCATATTTCCTGCAATCTTTTTTTTTTTTCTTACTAAGTTAATAAATATCTCCCTCAAATTTTTATCCTTTTCAAGATCCTCTATTGAAATAGGTGCAAAATGCATAATGCCATGCATATATTTAGCATATTTGTGAAGGTGCCTAGGTCGACTTGGTGGCCTAGGCAACCGCCTTGCTAGTGTCGCCTTGTTTGGACCCTCTCAAACGCCTAGGAGCCTTGACAACTATGATATCTAGAACTCTAAGCATGTTTAGCTGGAGCCAAGCAACATAATAAGTTGAAGATTCTTAAGCTTCACACTAGTTGAACTATTGAAAACCGTGAAGAAAACAATTATCAAACCTGAAACTGCCTGACCATTTGAAATGGTTCCCATTCCCACAACAGGTATCCAAACCAGAAGTTGTCAGAAGTGGGAACTAAAATAATTTGAATGACTCAGATGATATAACCATTGTCTCAGTCAGCCTGGCCTATTTGGTTGACCAAACAAGGTAACACATGAGAAATGGTACTAGTAACAGTATCAGTGAAAATGATAAGGAAATCAAAGTATAAAAGAGGGTATCAAGGAATGATCAGAAATGTATAATTGTTCTAAGACGGGAATTAGGTCTTGTGGATATCACAGTAGTGATACTAGGCATTTTTTATGATGTAATGTGAGCAGCACAGGAGGATCCTGATTGAGAGCCATGTAAAACCAAGATGGGCAGCACTTTTCTCAGTTTAATTTGTCACTGTATCAAGACTTTAGTATTGCATCAGCATGTTTCTAGAGAATTAGGGGGGACTTGGGATTGCAGGACCACAAGACTCACATCACACTAGGTTTGGTAGGTTGCTTCAGGGGTATTGAAGCAGAAGTTGAAACAGAAAAATGAATTAAGTTTCAGGCAGCAAGGTACCCCTATTAATGAAAGATTTACGATCCGACTTTTATGGGCTGGAGTTTCCACAGTGAAGGAAGCAGAAACTCTCCCACAATTTACGATCCGACTTTTAGAATCACATCTGCAACCATATAGGTCATGTGGTGAAGTTTCAGAAGAGACCCCATCTCATATTAAGTTATATTGTGGGAAGGCTTCATTAGAAGTTCAATCTTGTAACAAAATAGGTGCCTTCGGCGCCTTGCGATACAAGTGGTGGTTGTGTGCCAGCAGTATCCCACAAATCACCTGAAACTATGTTTAGAAGGTCCCTTGAGTGAATTGAACCAAATCTTCTCAGAAAGCAGTGTCTAAGAGATAGGGATCTGGCTTTTATTGTGAAGTACGATAATTTGATTGTCTGTATGTGATGGGCCCAATTTCAACCATAAATAGAATTGCAAAAAAATTGAAGAAAACTATAAACTAAACAAAAATTCTCAATTTATATGCATGTTTATACGCCAGTGGGCAAGCTTGTGGTGCAACAGTTTAGTTACACTATTGCAACATGTTGGTCACCGGTTCAAACCTTGGAAATAACCTCTCCTGCAAAGTAAGGGGAAAGGCTGCATACATTTGCCCCTCCCAAATAGGGTTGAGCGTAAGCAGTACTTGTTCCTCCACATCAGGCACCGAAACTTTGGAATCAAATTTAAGAACGTCGACGCTCCCATACTCCCCATAGAGCCAAGCCTTCATTTCTGTGGGTATAAGAGAAGTTGCAGATGTCTCCATGGAAGCAGGAGCAGCTTGGGAATTAGCAGAGACTTTTAGTCTGAGAGAAAGAGAAGGAGATGATGCATTAATCCTTCTGCTAATGCATTCTACGAATGTAGAGGAGAAAGAGAAAGTTGATTTGAGAGCAGAGTGTGGTGGCAGTACCGTCATTGGATTTGCCTAAGAGGGGAGAGAGAGGGTTGTGGTGGTGAGAAGAGCTTCTATTCCTCCGTTCCACTTCACCTGCTTTACTTCTCTTATACCTACCTACTTCTACTAACCATTTTACCACCGGTATCGATATCAATATCCATTGCGATGGATCCAACATCGAGACTCGGAACCATGGTCACTATAGTTTAATTGGGCCACGTAATGGGGAGCAGGGCCATGGACTCCATTATATGTTAAATTCACCTACACTGAGGGAAAGAGAGAACCTCTTAATCCACATCACCCGACTCTGATTGGAATGAGAAAAGGTATTTTGAACCTCAAACCACCTTGTGAATGAAGCACCCTAAGTGGAGGAAAACTATCCAAAAATTGGACAAATCTCAAGAAAAGTGCAAAACCAGAAAAGAAAAAAAAAACTTTATAAGCTAAAAATTGTCTCTAAAGAAAAATATAAGTATACAAAACCTTTTGGCCTCATTAATATTATTTAATTAAATATATCAGTACTAGGGCATACAAACAAGACACCAACAAAACCATATACTTATCTATTAGCCAAGTGTAGATAGGTCATTGACGTGTTTTTATAAGGAAATAAAATTTAAAGGGGAAAAACCATTCAGACAATATCAAGATCTCACAGGAAGAATCTAGATTTTGGGCAGACCAAAGGAAATATTCTTTTGAAGGATAATGGATTATATATGTAACTAAAAAGCACAACAAAGAGAAGGAGGCACTGTCCTGAACTCAACTTACTTTAGTACCCCCAACTCTTCCATGCATTCCTTTAACTTGTTGTGCCTAAAATATACATGACAGGAAACATCTATTCAACATAAAACTGCATTTCAAAAAATTAAAAAGAGAAATTATTTTTATTTTCTACTCAAGCCAGTTTATGTACTAAATAAAGCCCAGCATTCAATAAGAGCACACATGCAATACCTGGGGAATGGCTTCCTCATTGGGAGGTCCTTCTCTCTTACTTTTATGGTCGCATGATTGCTTCACATCTACATTGCTTGGAAAGAAAGGAACCTTTTCCATCTCTTCACATACTACCTGTGGAACCAACTCAATAAAACCAGATCATAATTAAAACATGAAAGCCATAAAACAAATATTTAAGTAGACTTGAACGGCCAAACAAGATTTGTCTAGATGGCAAATGCTTCGGTGAGTTGAGTTGAATTATGATTGAACCACGGAAGGTTTACCCAGATGAAAAACAATAATTAGGCATGCTAACCTCCAGATACAATTGATAGGAACTTATTGATAATAGCTGCGGATAATATATAAAACACTACCCCCTATGAGATGCCTACAAAAAGAGAGAAAACAATTACAGAAAAAAGAAAACCTTGGCCACATGTACACATTAACAGGAAAATGACACCTAATGGCATGAGCCATATCTTAAGAAACCTTTAACAAAAGCATCTAAAACATCAAAGCCATTTGCCAATAGAATAGACCATGAGCTTCACCCCAAAGCAATGAAAAACCCAAATATTGCAAAATCCTCTTCTAATACCTGCAACAAACCAGCTATAACCTTGAAAATCTGCTTCTTCGCCAACCTACCGTATGTATTGAAATAGTTTCAAAACATGCAAGCAATGCTCTAACTATATAATAGATGGCCAAGTGTAAGGTTATGAAGAAAAAACTACTTATAAAATGACATCAGTTCGAGCTAAAAAAAAAAAACAGGAGGGAAACAAAAGGATGGTCATACTAAAGTAATGAATTAGTTAGAAAAATGAAGTTTACTAACGTAATTCAAGGCAGTCAGAATTTAAGTGAAGCACTCCTATATGATACATCAAAGACCTCAATAGGGCAAAGAATTCTGCTCAAGTGAATGACAAAAGAGATCTGCCTTCAGACAGACTACTACAACAATGCCAAACTAATATCCCCAAACAATAGAAAACTATTCAAAAGAGGGACAAATCTCAAGAAAAAGTGCAAAACCAGGAAAAAAAAGAACTTTAATTTTTACCTTCTTCCCAATTGCAAGCGCACCTTCAGTCTGTTTTATCTCCAACGCTAATGGAAGAATAAGAGAGAATCTTATTAATCCATGCACGACGAAGACAATCGATGTCATAATTTCACCAAAATTGGCCACTTAGTGAGCCTAATTTTGTAAGTTTGATATAGCAGGCAGCCTTAACCAATGACATAAGGAAACATTCATTGATCAATGACATATATACTTTAGCCATCAATTGTAGGCCTCTTTCCTTACAGGATTCGACAATAAGCTTCTGGTATTGAAACACAGCTTGTTGAAGAAACTTACAGATTATGAGTGAGAAAACCATCTTTAGACGTTAGCACAATCATATTTCCTTTCTATTGTTTATAGACAACTTTTCTACATTTGGTCAACATTCATCATAAACTTACAGTTCAGGGGGTCTCCCTGTAGTTTCTCAATGATGAAGTTTTAAATACTCAAGAAATTCACTGGGTATAATTACCTCAGGCAGCTTTTGACAAAAAACAACATCCAATCTTGCATCTAGTGTATTCTCGCTGACTATCTTCCCATCTTCTGAAGCCAACACCACTCCTCCAGAGCTGTCAATCATTGAAAAGAAATATTAGAAAATTGATATAATTGCCCCAACTTAGCTTCTAACTGTGAGTAAATGCTAAACTTCACATTGACCAGTCTACCATTCAGTATTGAGAGTATCAGCCAAATCCAAAAGAATATGCAGGTTAACCCAGTCCGGGGGTTGGGTTGGAAGAATAAGTTGGATTGGCTGGTCAGGCTAATAATTGGCATTTGGCATCCCCAGTGAGCAATGCTGAAACTCAACCATAGGGGAAAGGCAGAAATGTTTTTTGCACGCGTTGCAAGCCAAAAAATAAGGTAAAAAAAAGGTGGATTTCCCCCGGGCAAGACAAGTATACCAGAGGCTACTCTTTTAACAATATTAGAACATTCCCTATGAACATGGTGATTCAACACCTTATAATACAAGAAACCTATGAGTAATCAACTAGGAGCTCCAACAGCATCACTACAATAAAATCTTGAATTCACTGAGAAATTCTAGAGAATATAATTCAACCCATCTATCAGAAAAACTGGGGGATAAAATGCCATTGAATCTAACATATCGGATGGTTAAAGACCCTCCTACAAATCTATCCTCGTAAACATGTGCAATTAAAATTGGTTGTTCATAAATTGAATGGCAAAGCAAAATTAATCAGCTGGCTCCATATACAGAGGTTTTATTGTTTTTTGGTAGACAATGGCTTTACCTTTAAAGAGTATTTATCTTCAGATATAATTCTGAACTCTTTGTAATTTATGCCTGTGATAAATCTATAGATTTCTCCCTTTCACGCTCATAGAATCTAGAATCTTTTCCGAGTGGTGAGCTTACCAGGAGGGACCATGCGAATCTGCATCAGTAGGAGGTGGTGGAAGGAATACACGATTATCAATTGTCACTTTAGGGGATTGAACTTTGGCTTTCTCTGCTTATTGTTGCTTCGCTTCATCTATAACAGATTCAACAAGCTTGTGGTCCGCCTCTCTACACCGCAACAATACTGATGGCTCTTTCAGACGTAACAGACTCTGGAAATTGCACGAAACAGGCAACCACCAATCAGTACAAGTATCACACAACATAAGGATTTTTTTGTGGAGGGAGGGGGGAGAAGACAAAGAAATAGTCAAAAGCTTGCTAATTGAACAATGCCAGCCTAGTAGAAACAGGTTGATTGGGCATAGTCAAAGTAATGTCCATCTCACAGAAGTCAACTGGGCTGATGATTAATTGGGCTCAAGTATTGTGAGAAAGTAAAAGTAATCACTTGGGGCAAGTTGGAGTTGAAAATTGGAAGAAACAAGTCATTGTTATTTTGGATTTGTTACATTCCATATTATAAACAATTAGTGCCTCAGAGGACAAACTACAAGCAGACACAAGGTCCAGCATCCAGTCCCCATATCCTACAAGTGATTATACACAAAACATTGATCCAGATCTGCCAGCTAGAGGAAATGGTTGGATGGCCCATAAAGGTATTCCATGCTCAGATTGGTTATTAAACTGCATATCATCCAAATGCACATGTATAAATGCCTTAAATGAGATGAGCAAGTCCATAAACACTATGTGGTAGAAGTCACTTTCATTTGATGTGAAATTCGGAAATTTCCATTTATCTATCTATCAAAAAATGAAACACATCTATGCAATGTAGTACTTGAACAATCAAATCTTTAAGAAGCTTGCTGTATGTCTTGTTGTCTGTTGAAACATGCAGAAGCTGCTTGCTAGCAGACTCCTTCATGGAATTCACAACATCATCTTGGGCTTGAAGAACTTTAATACGTGAAGCATTCAGCTGCATTGAGTATTCACTGCAGTGGAAGTTCTTGTGTCATTAACAGAGAAAACATGGCAAAAGATTGGGATGGCAATCTTTGTTGAAACAAAGAAAAACTAACCATTACCTGCATAGCTAATGGCCATTATTTTGAAAACAAAGGGATTTTCCCCATTAATTGAGACTTAAAGTTATGCTCAAACAGCAACTGCTCAAAACAGGAGAGGATGTAGGACTCACATTTTTTTATGAACTTCCACCTGCTTAGTTTTGCGCTCATATTCTTGCCTAATCTTTCCCTTTTCGGCTTCAACTAGTTACAACTTCTCAATGTTAAACTCCTGCAAAGAAGAGAAGAAAAAAAGAGGTGGGATAAGGAAGATTAGTATAAGAACAATTCATTTAGACCAATTAGCAGTTGGTGTCACTCAGCCGCAACGTTTACAGTTGGGTCGTGATGGAATAGACCCACAGTCCAAACCCAAAGGCATAGAACCCAACCAAAAACCACTGCTACGTGATCTTTAGTATGGGAGTTAATACAATATACTAAGACTATGTCGAGATGGCACATGCTACACAACGTATTGATCTGTAATGATCATTGCCCAGATGCATATCATCCTTGATGCAAAGTGTAGTACACCTTTACCAGCTATGTACCCTAGGATGGCTTGGTCAATTCTATCACAACTTTTAATGATAAACCTCACTTCCATCACTGTAGATTTATTTATAGCCCTCTTAGTGTATTTAGCACGACCATGAGTGAACTTCAGTAATTTGTATAACCTCCTCAATCGTATAGTGCAGTATCTCCTACAAACAAATTAACAAGAGAAATACAAAAAAAACAACTTGAACAATGATGGTTCCAAAATTAAAACAAAATATGAAATAAACTAGCCGTAAATGCAAGAAAGTACTAAATCGGAGAAATCATACCCATAACGAGTATAATACCCATGTTGCAATCAGTGCTTCATCTTAACATATTTTAATAGGTGCAGCACTGCAAACGGCAGATAACAAGGTCAAGATCAAGAATGCAAAATTTAGAGGGGCATGTGGTTGAAAAGAGGGAACGACGTAACAGTTCGAGAGAAAAAACCATTTAGAACTTGGGATTGATCCGAGAGAAAAAACCATTTAGAACTTGGGATTGATCTGATAAGAAAATTGCAAGTTATCCGTGCTGCATCTGAACAGATTTTAATAGGTACAGCACTGCAAACGGCAGATAACTAGGTCAAGATAAAGAAAGCAAAATTTAGAGGGGCATGTGGTTGAAAAGAGGGAACGACGTAACAGTTGGAGAGAAAAAACCATTTATTGAGAACTTGGGATTGATCTGATCAGAAAATTGCGACTTATCCGTGTGGCATCTGAACAGATTTTAATAGGTGCAGCACTGCAAACGGCAGATGACAAGGTCAAGACAAGGTCAAGATAAAGGATGCAAAATTTAGAGGGGCATGTGGTTAAAAAGAGGGAACAACGTTAGAGAGAAAAAATCATTTATTGAGAACTTGGGATTGATCTGATCAGAAAATTATGACTTATCGATGTCAATCTTCATGGCAGAAGCAGAAGCAGAAGCAGAAGTCACATTCATCCTCCTCATGAATCCTTTGCGCTGAGAAGTGAAATCATACGCCAATAAAATTAAGAAGATCAATCAAACCGGTACGTGAAATCTCTGGAGAGATTCTAAGATCCCGACATTTTAAGAACCACCAACCCCATCCTGGAAATGAAGAATTTAGAGGAAGTAGGGTTTCGAAATGGTATACCTTGCTTGGGGGGGCCAAACCGGTAATGGCCCCGGACCAAACTGTAACGAAGAGGAGAAGATGTTCAACAGTTTCGAAATCAAATAGTTGAGGGTTCATGATTCAAGCAGAATTACGCTTCTGAAAAGGAAGTAAAAGTGAATCCGCCTCGGCTGAGAGAATTTGAATCTCCTCATGATTCAACTTCTATGCGACATGTGAATCTGCTTCTGCCGTGGTTTTCCTCTCTTCTCTCTGCAATTCTTTCCCTCCGCGGCAGTTTTCTCTCTCTCTCCCCCCCTCCCAACGACCCTCTCTGCTTCTATTGGCCCCGCTTTTTCTCTCTCCCCACCATTTTCCCCGGACAAAGAGATCACACACCTTGTTCGTCAATTGTATCGAGGTTCAGATGGGGGAAAATTGCAGAAGGTGGAATTGAATCCCTATTTTTTTCAACTCACTCAGAATATCACGATGAGGATGGTTGAGGGAAAGAGGCTATTTGGAGATGAGGAGGTTGGCGTGGAGCTGCGGGAGAAGATTCTTGAAATCAAGAATCATGATGGACCAGAGCAATCAAACCATATTCATTTGGTGGGTTGGCTTTGTGGGCGAAGAGAAGAAGATGGTATGGTTTCATAGAAACAGATATGCATTCTTGCAGGGTTTGATCGAGGAGCGTCGTCGAAGGAGGATGAGCGATTCTAGATAGGCGATGACTGGGGAGAGGACGGAGAAGTGGGAGGGAAAAACCTGGATCTTAAATTTCAATTTTTTTTTCCGGACGTAAATCTTACGTTACTTGGATACCAACGGCTACAAATTTTAAATGGAGAAAACCCTACAATACATTAGTCTTACGCTAATACACTACATGGATATTTTAAATGAAGAAAATCGTACAATACGTTAGTCTTACGCTAATACGCTACATGGATACCAAACGGTCAGAAATTTGGAACTGAGAAAACCGTAAAATTTGGCGGACGTAAATCTTAGGCAATACCGCTATATGGATTCCAAACGCTTATAAATTTTAAAATCAGAAAACTAGCGCTATATGGAAAGCTGTTTTAGAAAATTTAAGGGTAGGGTTTTTATTTTTTTGGACATTAAAAGATACGGTAAAGTTTTTGACACCATTATTGGCAAATCAGGTTTTGACTAGGAAAACTAGGCCGAGTTTGATCAAAATATTAGAAACTTAGTCTAAGAGTCATGGAGACTCATCCTTTATTAAAATATGACAAAACTCGAACCAAATCATACCGAGTCATTTAAGACTCCTTTGTTTTGCCCGAGTCACAACAAAATGGTTGATTATTGTCAAAATTTTAAGTCGACATTTCTAAATAGTTTTTAACTAAAATATATTTTAATCATGTTAAATGTTCTATGTTTGAGCTTCTGTATTGAATCTAGTGACTATTGAGTGTATACATCTAAATTTAGTTAAAAAAACATGATTCATGACCACGACATCTCCAATATGATCTTATCACTCTCATCCAAGAGACAATGAATGTTGGGATTCATAAAAAAAAATTTTGAAAAACAGACATTTTTATTCTATCTTGTCTCGTTTAATTTATTTATTAACTATTTATTTCAATTGCTTGAGAAAATAGTATGAGAATGAGGGGGAAATTTGACATGAGTCACTTAGTTTTTTGTGACTTACTTTGACTCACTAGGTTTCGAAGATGACGAGTCGGATCACAAAACCTGATTTTCCAACAATGTTTGACACTAAAATAAAGACTATAATCGTGACATTTTTGTTGTTGTTGTTGTTTTTTTTTTTTATTTTTTTTTTATTCGATAGATTTTATATATATATATATATGTGTGTGTGTGTGTGTATTATTATTTTACAATAAGCTAGATTGATAGGCAAGTTGATTGAAAGCACGTTTAAAAATCATTCATCTGACCCTTGGTCACATGATTGAAATGTTGTGTTGTAGGATAAAATGTTTCTAGTGATTTGATGATACATTATTTCAATAAAAAAAAAAAAAAGGGATGTTCAATCACGCGGTCTTGCAATAGACACAAGGATATATGAAATTATCGTCCCACTTTTTGTGAAATCAAAATCTCATTAATGTTGATGCCACTTCATAGGCTCTCATTGCCTTGTAAGTTGTGATGGTGAAAGGGCTACATGACCAAGACCAAGCATCGATCTCTTACCCATTATTTTATTATCGCAATTTCCAACTTACCAAAAAAAGCAAAAGAGAGTCAGATGATGGGCATGCTAACCACTCCAAGTAAGTGTGCCAAACAAACTTATGTATAGCCTATATGGGGATGGGCAAGGGTAGTGGTGTCTTTTAAGGGCGTGGGGAGAGAAACAAACTCATGGTTGGGAACTTGGGAAGCTCGACAGCATGCCTAACATTTTCACTAAAACAATGCTAAATGGACAACTATGATCCAAACCAAGTGGTTTTAATTAGGGGAGTGGTTCTTTGTCCATGAGCCCTGCTATGTCTATCTTTTTCCTCCCCCAAACAAGGGACATGGATGTCTTTTCACATATGGAGGAGAAAAATCGACACATGAGAACATTGGTATATGCCACACTCTTAAACATAATTATTTTTCCCTTTAAATTAATAAAAACATTATGTTTTCATCAATTTTTTTTCTCTTATGAAAAAAAAATAATAATAATAGAGAATATTAAGTCACAAACACATCATAACTCCACCCTCCAATAATCATTTCCTTAGCAAAGAAGCAAAGCAAGCCTGTAATAGAATTATTACAGAAATTTAATGTAATTTAGTACAACTTAATTCAACGTCAAGTAAAAGTTAAAACACTCTCACCGCAACATTACATCCTCTCATCTGGTATGAGCCTAAACAACTATTTTGAATTCGTCCATGCCCCTTATGATGTGTATCCAATCTTTTGACTAGACTTGGTCCCTTAAAAAAAACCCCTGGCACCTCATCTCCCTCCACACCATATCCAAGCCCTGCAAAAATAAATTTATTTTGATACACAATGAATGCAGCTCACCCAACCTAATAACTTGAGGCATCAAAATTGCCGACAAAGATAATTATTGGAGAAATCATGAAAGGTATGTTAAGGTTGACTAATGCTTAGTAAAAAAATTATAAAATTTTTTGGGTAACGAAAAAGGGTGCTCCATGGTAGTGATCATAGCCCTTAGGCCAAAGCCCCCATACAACAAGCAGCTATAGTGGGGTATGCCAACTCGAACCCATAGCTAACCGACAAGAGAGAGAGAGAGAGAGAGAGAGTTGCACATTAATCGGCTCACCCACACTAGTTAAAACTATTAAATTGACATATTACCTATTGCATAATCAAAATCCAAAGAACATAGTGAGTAATCACGTATGTCATATCCTAACCCCCGACACACCCCTCCCCCCTAAAAAAAAATCACAATTGTCATATTATTCTTTTTTTGGTGAAAACGAATATCATATTGCATTGGTAGAAATGTGAGTGATCTATAAACATGAGAATTGGAAATCAAATAATTGAAATACTGTAAATCTCTTTATATTTTGTGCAACCAAAACTACACATTGTATTTTAATGGTTCAAAAGAGCTGTTGGAATTATATCTAGACTACAACTCATCAGAAGATGGCCAATTTGTTCAATTCAGTGGGTCTATTCATAGCGATGGGAGACATATGGTCAATGTTTCCATTTGGACAATGGAAATACAATCCAATGAAAATGTAGTAACAATTCAGAGTTTTGTAACCAAAAAAAAAAATGTCCTACAACAAAAAAGGTTATTATGATAAATCGGATCAAAAGAGAAAATATAGAATTATAAACAGTGTAAGAAGGAGTTTTACAACAAAGTGTAGTTAACATGGCCCCAGATAAGGAAAAAAGAAAACCTGTAGTAGGCCCTGTTTGTTTGTCGTAGAAAATCGAAAAAAGTAAAAAAGAAACTTATACATATTTCCAGCAAACCACAACTAATATAAACGTTTGAATAAGTGGGTGGAAAACTTACCATATAGGATCATTTAATTCAATAATTGTTGTTTGTTGATGGAGCAGTTAGCTTTTTCCATCCCATTCACTTCTAATTCATAGTTGATCCAAGGACTGGGAGCCCTTACACACATAGCCCAAGGTGCTCCCAACCCTTAGATCTGCGCTACACGGTGTGTATCGCTATAGATGATCCACACACTTATTTCCTCTCTTTCCAATAGAATTCCATCTCATTCCCATTTCCTCTTTTCCATATCGGTGAACCCCACGAAAAATTATTTCTCTTCCTTCTCTTTCCTTGTTAACCCAACCACAAATATGGAACCCACCCTTTCTTATTCATCAAACAAATGGGGCGTGGTGAAAAGGACATCACCTATTGTGATTTAACAAAGATCAGGCCTAAATAGAGTTTACAAGATGGAGTTTATGGAGTCTAATGATTTTACGAGGGGCAATGCGATAATTTTGCACCCTCTTTGTGTCGGTACGCAAGTCTCTACATAACTTGCAAGTAGTGTTCTTTTCCTCATAGGTAATATCCAGTTATAGATATATGCCATTTTAACGTAACAATAAAAGTATTTGTGAGGTAAAATAGAAAATTAAAACAGATTATTTTAATCAAATATGCAATTCCTAAATCTGAATCAGCACCTGAATATTAAAAATAAAATGGCTACAACGATGGATATTTTGATGGTTAAATAAACAGACTAAATCCGTTTACAACCCTAATTATACAAATGAACTATCGTGATGGGTAAAGATGATCATGGCAGTGGATTGCTAGTGGTGATAGCTTCGGCTTGTGGAGCCGGCACCCAGGGGAGGAGGTCGAGGGATTGAACCATGTCGCACACATTGTGTGAGTGTATGTGTTTTCTTAATTATTCTGTATCCACCCGTGGGTTGCCCAGATGGTCAGGGCGATCTGGGGATTGTGTGAATTAGGCGCATGGTCTCAGGTTCGATTCCCTATCTGTGCATTTGCCATTTTAGTGGAGATCATGATGGTGGGTTGCTCTGCTAGTCTTCCCAAGGATTAGGAAAAAAAAAAAAATGATGATAAAAAAAACTTGTTTGGGGTCCCAAGCTATAGGCCGGTCATATAAATAAATAAATAAATAAAATCAAAACCATAGAATGGTCAACTAGCAAAAGAAGGTTCACCCTAGGGGCTAAACATCAACATCTACACCCACAAATAACACAACTAGCAAACAGTATCAATGATCTGTGGGCCCAAGTATTCAATCCTTCCATCTTTTAAGTCCTTTGGCATGTCAATCTCTTCCAACCATCTATAACAACCTTCTCCCTCTTTGGATTCCCCTACACTGCAATCTGTGAACCAAAAAAAAAAAAAAAAGTTAGAACTATACAAGCATAAGCCTAAAGTAAGGGGATTTAATTTCCGAATTTACCATTACTCTGTTAAAACAGATGGGTATACTTCAAGTGTCAGCACAAGATATTCAAAGAACTTCCAGTTCCATTATATTAAAGTGAAACAGATACCCAATTGCTGTTAAGGAAACATAGCTCTCCTTCATGGGGACATGGTTCAAATGAGAAACAGCTACCAAATGCCAATAGACAGTCGTTTGTGCGATGGAGTGCATGCAAGATGCAGTTATGTTGTATATGCTTTAATGGATCAACCAAAAAATTGTAAACTTCTCTTTTTAATTGTCACTTGTTTTATTACCAAAAAATCTTTAAGTTTAAAAAAGGTGAGGTTACAACTTCTTTTCATCAACTTTGAGTTTACAAAATAATTTAAAAACGACATACATTAAACCATTCTTGAAAATGATATATATATATATATATATATAGATATATATTCATCAAGAATGGTCAATGTCTTACACATTTTGAGTACACATGTGAGATGATGAAATTTTATCCTCATTGAAAGAATAATTAATGCGTTATATAAAGGCAAAAAAATGTAAGGTTACAACTTATTTTCCTTCAACTTTGATTACAAGCCGATTTCCACTATTTTAATACTCAGAATAATTAAAATACAACTTCACAATCCTTTGTTTCTATAAGTTAGGTATATCATACAAGGGGAGACAGTTTTCCTTTAATCATGAGAAGTTTAGATGGTGTGCAAAGGATACCAGGAAATAATATAAGGGTATTATCAACCTTGTACAATAGAGAAACAGACATATCTATAACTGTAGATGAGTGTACTTTTCCTGCACCCGCACGGTATAGGAAAACTTTCTACTTTATACAATATGGTATGCAACATAGAAGAAAGAAAGAAGCAAATTTTAACACCCACCATCCTCCCACCCCCCCCCCCCCC
>NC_056564.1:6275172-6281405 GCF_013358625.1 Macadamia integrifolia | reverse complement strand
AAAAAACAAAAAGTCATTGAATTTAACCTCTCTACATGCAGAATTTTTTTCGGGAGTGGGGGGGTGAACTCTACATGCAGAAGATCACTACCGGAGCCAAGAAGTCTCATGTTGAAGAGAGGAACATAATAATATTCTTTCAGTACTCTCTCTGTTGGACAATTTGAAGCAACATAAGGGCAGTCCAGGTGAAATACTAGTGAGATTATAAGGTTACAACTAAATCATGTGATATCCATCTCTAAATTAAAATGCACTAACTTCTGCTTACCTGACTGACTAACAGAGTAGGGTAGATCCTTACAGTATGTGCAGTCTCGCCCATCTTCTTTTGAGTAAGGAGGTCCAAGCACATCAAGCACTGCACATGGTGTCACTGCCATGAAGGAATGAATATTTCCTCTGGGATAGAGTACAGAAGTGTCGCAAGGGGCTATGAACACTGTGTTAGCCTTCAGTCTCGCCTGTCTCATTGAAAATTAATACTAATTGGGTTAGCCCGAAAAATTCCCTTCATGGGTTTCATTTTAACCATTTAACATCTGCTTACAAAGAAGAAAACAGAGGATGAGAGAGATGAGACTACTAACTGCTCGAAGAAGGCATGGAATAACTCTCAAATTTGACAGGATCAACCCACTCATATACCTTGATACGCATTGATCCTAAGAGAAGCTTCCTGAAGACAGTCATCCCTGGGTGGTTGTGTGGAGTGGGATGTCTGTACTACGGGAAGAAAAAAATTACACAGCTGCAAGAAAAAGGAGAAATAACCAAAATGAATTGGTTTTGTTTATAAAAAGAAAAAAAAAAGGGGGGGGGGGGGAATTTGTTTTGATTTTGAATCAATGTGATACAAAATTACCGGGAAGATCAGAATGGATAAGGAAGAGAGAATTTCCTTTTTCTTATTGAGAAATTTGTGCACTTGTTCATTTTACCCTGGGAGTCCCTTTTATAACACACTCAGGCTTAAAGAAAAAGAGAATCCTGCTTAACCCAGCATCTTCTGGCTTCATACAGTGGCAATATGAGAAAGACTAACCATATTAGTACAAAAGTAAGTAAAGGAACTCCAAAACTGTAAAGATTTCAAAGATTTCTTATGGCACATGCTTGGTAGGGTCAGATGGATGCAATTGTTCATGTATCTACCTCTCTACTCTCTCCTTCTTCTTAGCTCACAACTGACCTCAAAGAAAAATAACTTAACACTAATTTAAACACCACTACAAAGAAGTATGTCTTATTCTTATTCTCAATACTAATGAAGAAGGCGTAAGGAGATGAAAAAAAAAAAACAGATAAGACTCATTTTTTCTGGTATACATACACACAACTTCTTTGTATGACCCAGTCCATGCGGTTTTGGGGTCAGTATGGGCCCATGGGACTAGTCAGGCTGACGGCCTAGATACCCGCCATTAGCAAAAAAACTATAGTCTTCATAGCGATCTTACTGATCACTTGAAACTTTGATGCATCAGGTTGCCAGAGGTTTTCCTAGAGGTCCATTTGAGGTGAAACCATTTACAGGTGACTAGGCAAAACGCAAAAGATGAGCAGCATCCAGTTTTACTTTGTCTTGCCAAAGCTTTTTTTACAAGTATCCAAATAAAAACAGTAATTCCAGATATAAAAAAGAAAGTTATAACTTCAGATCCACAAAGGAAAAAAAAAAAGAACAAGAACATTATAAAATTCTCCATCCATCATCTACAACACAATATGTAAGAACTACTTTGGAGAAAAAAAAAAATCATACAATCTAAGGCTAAATTCATAGTAAGAGCTGGCTATGAAGTTCATAAAGTGGGATAAAATCCTCTTTTAAACAAATCTGTACTAAGCACTAATGAGTAAACCAGAAAACATAATCCATCATCTAGCCAGATCATGCTGGCAGCTTCAACCTCTCAAACCAAGAAACCGGAAAAGGTCAAACCCGAGTTAGGATTCTCTTGGAGACCCCTTTTCATGTACAGAAATGAAGTTATGAAAGGGACTTCCAGAAGCTTCAAGCCTTCACTTCTAAACTTAAGTTGAGGCTGCAGCACAGGCATGCATGTTGTTGCAAGGAAACCCTTGTGACCCTCTTCCTGAACTATAAAAATGCATCTCCCTACATAATATTTTCCATTGCTGGTTTTGAACTCTCTTACAGCTATTTAAAGTGACCTTTACCTCCTCTCTCTTTCTCTCCTGGTCATGGTTTTTCTTCTTGCATTAATGTTTTTCAGTTATTTCTGTTATTTATGAATTGTATGTATTAGTCATGTTGGTGGAATCAGTTGAGGGGATCCTTTTGTCTTTAGCTCTGGGTGGTTCTAATGCCTTGGATGTCACGGTTGACAAACAATCACATATAGACAAGCCCCAACATATGAAAATATTATATTGCAGTAGATGAACAGATTTAGACAAAATATTTTCAGGTAGAAAAAAAGGTTCCTCATTCATGCCTTGGGAGTGGAAGGAGGGATCCCATCTTGTATCTGCTTCCTTTTCAGTGCTAACTGTATCAACACCATTGAGTGTTAAAGTTTTCACTATTAAAGAAAGAAATACATTCATACATGCTTACAAGCTCAAATTGGTTAGATCATAGAGCCATCATGAAGTTTCGGATCAATTATAAGGCATCAAGCATCTTTTGAATATTATAGACAAGTAGAAGCCAATCCAGTGACCAGACAATTTCAAGTAAGAAGGCAATTAAACTAGTCAATCATTGGAAGAAGCAACTCGCACCATTTAAATTAGATGCAGTTGGAACTACTTTTATGGAGTTTCAAAATCAATAGCAGGTTTTAAGACTACTAACCAAACTTGATGGAACCTAACTACTTTTATTAAGTAGGCTAATCTTCCTTCTAACTAGGATCAGAAGAACTTGCCAGGGCTTAAGGTAGATCTTAGCCACCAACCTAGAAAGTAAGCTAGTTAAGTTTGATAGAGACAACTTCCAGAAGATAAAAAATTGTTGCTGCAGATTAGTTCTATACAATTGTAGAAATCTTTACAAAAGTGTCTGTAAAATATAGCCTATAAAGGTCATACTAAAAGAAACTGTTGAACTGGGCTAAAAGTTTCAACTGTTCAAACTTTACATTGGCAATGAAACCTTCAAAATAGAAGTATGAGTAAAAAAAATTAAACAGCAATGCGTCCTTTGGGAAGATCCTTCAACTCTATGACTTTTATGTGGCGTTGTTTCTTAGCATTCTCTGTTTTTTGACACCCTTCTCTTAGCTTCCTCTTTGGAGCCTCTGTATTAACTCGAACTCTTTGTTGTTCATCCTTCTTTGATGCGGCTGCTTCTTTGGCTTCAATCAACCATTGATCCACCTTTTTTGTCCAGTGAGTGATAAGAGACTTTGCATGGTCACGGATTTTCTTCGAGTTGTGCTTTGTAAGATTTTTCACAGAAACCCCAATCCGGGTTTTCTTCAAGGTATCAAAAGAAATAGATATCAATTGAAGCCTCCTTAGAGGTTCTAGTAACTTCCTTTCAGATTGATCAAGTTTTGCTTCAATAATTCCTTTGATTCTCAGAACCTCCTCAACGATCTTAATTTCTCCTCCACGGTTGATCCTGTAAATCTCATCAATAATATTATTGATTTGTTCTGCGTTTTCCTCCGGGAATGATGGCTCTGTGTCATCATCATTATCACTCTCAATCCCAGAGTAGCCATTATTCCCCTTTCTCTTCATGGAAGCAGAACCATCAATCACTTTTTTTTTCTCTTCTTGCATTATTTCCTTCTTGAAGATCATCTCTGCAATTCGATCTCTTCTACGCTTGAATTCCTTTGGACGATCAGAAGCAGCAACCATGATTGCATATTCAATGAGTTTAAAAATATCAGAATCTGCGGCTTTGAAAAATCCCCGCCAGTGATTTAGGGAATGGGTTTTGGAAGACATGATGAGTAAAAATCAGAAGTGATCAGTTAAGGAAAGTACTGAAGAGGAACACACCTGCAAGATGAAATGAACAAAGACTCTAATGAAGCCGTCACATATAAAAAGGAAGAAAACCGTAGATTCTAATTCTAGTCCAACTCTGATTACCTGAGAGTGTGTTTTTCCAGCAAAATTGGTCAACAAGTCAAATTTTGATTACCATTGGATTGGAATCAAGTGGTGATGATAGATTGGAAGGAAGATAATGGATTTGTATATAGACGGTAATTTATGGTGTATGAGAGGGGATTAGGGAGGGTTGTTTTAGCCTAATGACAGATGTTGAGTAAAGAGAAAAAGGCGGGATATGGGAAGATGTCAGTTGGGAAGAATTCGTAAAAATGTCCCTTTCTGGTTATTCTGTTTCTATGACGTAATTGGATTTCTAACTGTAGATTCTTTGCATTCAAAACGCCAAGGACTGTAATGCTTACTATTTGAGTTCTTAGTTTTAGGTTTTGTTATGGCCATCACGAATTGTATATGAACTTAGTGAAGTAGGTGGAAAATTGTTCTTTCCTTGTATGAATAAAGAAACGGAATTAGTAAAATAGAAATCTGAACAGAGAAATCAATCAGTCAATCGATTCTGATCATGAAATGGTAATCTCAGCAGAAACAGATTAGTAAAATCCATAAAATTATTTTCATTTAGGCGATTTTAAAAACATTCAAGCACTTTAAAATAAATTTGACTAGAATATAACTTTGTCATTAAAACTCAGATTTAAGTAATCTTAGTATTGTTGGAAAGTTGGTTTTATGCTCTACCTAATACAAAATATATCATGTAAAAATAAAATCATTTGACCAACCAAATTTATTATAAAATAAGAACATATCTCTAAATGTTGATTTTTAACAATTTGATGTGATTTAATGTTGATTTTTAAATTTTGATGTGGCTTATTATTGATTTTTGATGACTTGATGTGGTTTAATGTTGATTTTTTATGATAAAAGGTATATGTAACATACTAAATAATGAAGTTACAAAGTTTTTTTTTTTTTGTTCCTACACCTCTCTGACACCATTTCAGCTTCCTTGATACAATTAGTTGAACTCCTGCTTTGGAAGGTATTTAGAAATGATTGATTTAAAATACCACCAGCCCTAAAAACCAGATCTGAACTAAATCAAATCTGAAATTGCTATGCTCAGATAAAACAAATCATGAAGAATAACTTGCATTTGAAAAAGATACTCCACAGCTTGTTCTTGTCACCTAGAACTAAGCCTATAACTAGAAATTAAAATTATTACACATTTGAATAACTTAAATTGCATAAACAAATAAATATAAGATGACCCAAGTGGAAATTGCCATTTCTTGTTTCTAGCTCTCCTCCCCCTTTATAAGTACCAAAGCTTGAAATGAAAGGAACACATGACTCCAATCCCACAAAAATTAACTACCATGGTTGCAACTTCTTCTTGTGCCTTCACCTTCCTGATCATCATCTATCTTCTCCTCCTCCTCCACCCAATCTCTTCCAACTCTTCTCCACTCCCACAAAGAAGATCCTAAAGAATCTATGCATATTATCCGACCAATCCCAGACCATGTAATCATGAAGCATTAATAATACCTATCATTATGATTTAATAAATAATGGTTGTACTACTTTAGCAAATGTCAATAAGGAGGTTATGCAAAAGTGTATTTTGATGCAATTAAAGCATTTAAAGTGAAATGGAAGGAGGCATAGTTGTGGTGAATAGAAAGGTGATGGGCGTCCTGTTCAATGAAATCTCCAGTCTCTTGACAAATGTACTCTTGTTCCACCCCACCCCACCCCACCCCACCAAAAAGAAAAGAATAGCTTCTATCTATAAACCGGTGACTGGAGATGTTGTAGAGATTAATGGTGAATATATGTCGATGCTTGTCCTCTTCTGTACTTCCTTTTTTGATTAGAAACATATTTAAAGTTCTTAGTTTGTTATGCTTCCATTAGAGAAATATACAAGTATAAAGCTTTCCTATGAAGCCCATTTGGATGATCTTATTTGAATGGCCCAAGAATCTTTCATGTGGCATATCAAAAGTAAAGCTGCATTTGGTATATATTTTTAGGTCAATGATGCATTAAAAAAAATCACACTAAACACAGCCTTATTCTTCTTGTCAGCATTCCTTGCAATATGATGTTCATTCATATAGTCTTCTACCATGATTTTGAATCTTGAAGCAGTGCTTATGTGATTTTCTTCTTCTTTAATTTTTTTCCCCATCTCTCGCCCCCGCGGGGGGGGGGGGGGT
>NC_056564.1:6246523-6275152 GCF_013358625.1 Macadamia integrifolia | reverse complement strand
TGTGTGGCTCAAAGTAATATTACTTTAGTGCTTGGGGTTTCGTTTATTCTTAAATGTTTTTGGATGCTTGGATTTTACTGTGTTCCCTTGTTTGGCGAATACTTTTGGTTGTGAATAGTTATTCTAGCACATTTTTCGTGGAATTACTTTAAGGTCCACTGGTTTTATAATCTGCTTCCACATCCAATCGATTCCCTTCACTTTATTTATTTATTTATTTTTTAAAATTATTTATTACCATTTGATTGTGATTTTGCTGAACAAATATGATCTGTAGATTAGTAAAATTCAGATTCAATACTTATGTACAGAATAGTAGTAAGAGAAAAGGGTGAAATTGAGATTTCATTTAATATCTCCAGATCAGCAGGTCTGATCTGGATTCTGGACCAAACCCTGATCCAGTTCCCCTTTCAGGATGAGAAACAAGTGGTCAAAATCTGTGAAGATTCCAGCAGCTGGATTTCTTAAATTAGAATTCATGCAAAAAAGTCTTGCATGTGAATTCCTAATCAGAGATAGGAATCTGATTAGAATCTGATTAAAGTGATTACAGATTATGATAGAGAAAAATTCCAATTGAAAGAATCAGTAGACATAATTGAAATCAGATCAGCCGAAGTTTCTGTCCATATTTTGAATGTCATTTAATAAAGGTAAGTTTTTGGGACAAAGGTAAGTTCTTGGGATGATAGTTACATATGTGGCAATAACAGTTTTGGGATTTATAGTTAGTGGAGGGGATTATTGTTTTTCTTCTGATAATTGCAATAGCAGTGTTCAAATTAGTTATAAGTTGACTTATGGTCCTTGGGCTTGGTTGGATTTTGTGTTTCTAGGTCTATTGTTTTTTAGCTTCTCTGGTATATTCAGCCTTGAGAAATTCTAGAGTTGCCTTAGGTGTTGAGTATGAGGGGTTTTGTTTTGTTTTTGTTTCTGGTTTTTTTTTTTTTTTGAATGGTCTCCAATGGACTGAGTTAGCCTTACCCTTTGAAGTTTATCCAGGCCATTCCTATGCCGTCCATATTTTGAATGTCATTTAATTCAGTGCTGCACAAAGGCTTTTGTCCAGGAATTTCCCTTCACATTTTATTGGTGCAAACATTGCAGTAAATAAAAATAAACGTAACAAGCAACAACAGCAACAGCAACACAGCAGGAAGGATGGGAAGCCTTGATCTTGGATTTTGAAATGTGTCATGTTCAGATTTTCATGTCCCTTTGCCAAGACTTTAACTATTGTATTTCCAAATATAATGATTAATCTGGTTGTGTACTACAGTTGAATCTTTAACCAATTTAGCTTTACATCACGATGTGGGAGAATTGGACTGTTTCAATTTGTATAACATTTGACAAAGCTTTATTTTAGAAATTAGCCATCTTAATTTTGTATTTTTGAGTAACAAGAATTGACAATATCATTTTAAAAATATTTGGTTCCTACTTTTGTGTTTCACTATTTCATATCATTTTAAAGATTTCGTCATTGTGCTTTGACTCTTTGGAGTTCCTTGGTTCTTCTCAAATTGAGGCACCCACTTCATCTATGCTCAATTTTAACTTGTAAAAATTACCAGATATTAATTTCCTCTTGCATTACTCATGTTTGTAAAATTATTGATAGTGCTGCTGCAGTTGAACCAATGCTTGATATCACATTTGTAATACTTTCTTCATACCTGATAATATTTTCCATTATGATGAACTCTTATCCATGCAGGAGATGAACAACAGGCAACAAATGGTTGGAAGGGAGTGTTTAATGTTTCCTCATACACAGTAATTCAATGTGGATACTGATATTGTCATTGAAAGAATTATGAGTCCTTTGAATCCTCTTGGGGGAAATTTTTTTCAGGAAGATTGATGCTAATCCTGACCTGTAAGTTTCACATTTAGTTTGCTAAAGATATAAGAAGGGGAATCCTTTTTTTTTTTTTTTTTTGGTTCCACCTTTAACTTTAATAACATCTGTCAAGGATCCAGATTCATACTTCAATGTGGATACTTATATTGTCCTTGAAAGAATTATGACTTCTTTGAATCCTCTTGGGGGAAATTTTTTCAGGAAGATTGATGTTAATCTTGACCTGTAAGTTTCACATTTAGTTTGCTAAAGATATAAGAAGGGGAATTTTTTTTTTCTTGGTTCCACCTTTAACTTTAATATGCTTAAATTGTTTCTTGAAAATTTCCTCCTTATTTATAAGCTTAGGGCATTTCTGCCATAATGAAATCATAACAAGGAAGGCTATTTATGTTGCAAAGCCTTGATGAAGGGGGAAGGAGGGACATTAGTAGAGCTTAGAACTTGGAGGTTGCTGTTTAGAATGAGAAGGACATCTCTGTTATCTTGATCAATAAAGTCTAGAAGTTTTTGCTTCTGGTTGTAAAACTAAGCAGCAATTTCTTGTAAAAAAATGTTTAGCACATTTTACATTAAAGTGAATGAAACTTAAGCGACAAAGACATGTTATTTTTTTCAAAATCTTCCATGTTGAACACCAAAATCAATACATCTATTTTATATTTTCAAAAATTTCCATGTTGAATAGTTGCATGCAGTTACTGCATATACTGATGATGTCAGATGGGATATTTTTTTAAAATTCCAAAATACCCTCATAATAAGTAAACTACTAAGTATGCCCTTATCATTCTTCTCTTCTTCACCAAAATGAAAGAATAGTTGATCAAAATGGCTTCTACTTGAAACAGCGGTTTTACCCATACCCTACTTGTGACTACCTTTTAGCAATAATAAATCAAGCTCTGGACCAATGTGGATATTTTTTTGGTAACAAAAAAGGGTGCCTCATGGTAGTGATCATAGCCCTTAGGCCAAAACCCCTACACGGCAAGTAGTGCTCTATAGGACCAATGAGCAATAGTGGTGCATGTCAACTCGAACCCACAGCCAACCGGCAAGAGAGAGAGAGAGAGAGAGAGAGAGAGGGGGTGTTGTACATTAGTCAGCCCACCCACACGAGTCAAAACTATTGAATTGGCATACTACCTCTTGCATGATCAAATTCCAAAAGAACACATTTAGTCACGACTATCATATCCCACCCCCACCCCCACCCCCACCCCCAAAAAAAATCACAACTATTATATATATATATATATATATATTGGGTGAAAACGACTGTCATATTACATTGGTAGAAAATGTGAGTGATCTATAAGCATGAGAATTGGGAATCAAATAACTGAAATATGTAAATCTCTTTATACTTTGTGCAACCAAAAATTTTAATGGTTCAAAAGAGATGTTAGAATTATATCTAGACATGCAGCCCAATGTGCTCCCAACCCTTAGATCTACATTACACGTATATCGCTATAGAGGATTCACACGCCTATTTCCTCTCTTTCCCATAGAATTCCTTCTCATTCGCACTTCCTCTTTTCCATATAGGTGGAACCATAAAAAATTATATATTCCATTATTTCTTTTCATTCCCTTTCCTTGTCGATCCAACCACAACATATGGAACTCACCTTTTCTTATTCATCAAACAAATGGGGCGTAGTGAAAATTCCCCTTTTCAAATTCAAAATTCCCCTTGGGAATTGTGAAATTTTCTTTTGCTCCCCAAAAAATTTTCTTACCAAAAACACAAGAAAACATAAGAAAATATGAGAACATAATAAGACAAAAAATGAATGATTACACAATGATTTCCTATGTGTTTATCTCTCTCTTAAAATTCAATTTTTTTTTAATCTTTTTATTTTCTTTTATTTTCTTCCCTTGGTAACTAAACATACGTACTCTTTTTATTTTCTCACCATTTCTTCTCTTTTCTTTTATTTTCTAGATTATTTTTTCTTTTATTTTCTTCTCTTGACTACCAAACATAGCCTTAAACTGGACTGAAACGTATAATTTAGATGTAAATCTTACCAATATGAATATCAAAAGACTTGGGAGATTTAAGGGAAGAAAACCATACACGTATCTATACTTTTTTTTTTTTTCATTGTTATTATTTGCTACATTGACATTTACGTTTTTTAAAATTTAAAAACATTCATTTGATTCTTGGTGACACGATTAAAATGTTAATTGTATGATCAGATGTTTGATTTGATATATATATATATATATATATTGCCTGAAAAAATTATATATTTTCTGATAAAGGATCAGATATTATTTCAAGGAAAAAGAAAGATGCTAAATGGACAATTATGATCCAAATCAAGTGTTTTAAATTAGGAAGTTGCTCTTTGTCCAGAGACCTTTCTATCCCTCCCCAAAGAAGGGGTAAGGATGTCTTTTCACATGTGGGAATATAAATAGACACACTTGTACATTGGCATAGGCCACACCCTCAGACATATTTTTTCCATCTAAATTAATAAAAACAAGATGATTTGATCATTTTTCAAATGAAAAAAAAAAAAAAAAATTGAGAAATAAGAGAAAACATAAAGTCATAAACATCCACAAACACATCATAACACCACCCTTGATCCTCATTTATTGAGCAAAGAAGCAGAGCACAGCAAGATTTTTGTTTTTGATAAGGAAAGCTGAGCAAGCTCCAGTACAGAACTTTTACAAATCATTAAAGGAACTTAATGTAATTTAGAACAGCCCAATTGAGCATCAAGTAAAAGTTAAAACACTCTCAGGAGTCCAGATCAAGTTCTCGTATGATCTTGGATTCTCGTACGCTTTCTTGGTTGATACGTGTATTTCACATGTAAAAACCATTACCGGAATTACCTAAAATGTTGTTTCCCCCCCCTCTCTCTCTCTCTCTCTCTACTTAAATGATATTTTCTATCATTTTTTTATTTTAATTAACTATTCGAACAGTATTAATACAAAACTCTCTCTCTCTCTCTCTTCCAATTATCCAATGTTGATCCAATACAACACCAATATTGATTCAATACGATATTAATCTGATCCAATCTGATATCAATCAATGTATTGGTGACGAAAATTTTGAGATCAGAATTGTATGGTGACCAATATTGGTATGTATCAACGTATTGTTAAATTTGAAAGACTCGATATCATCTCTGACCAAATCGACATATCATCAATGCACCATATCTCTAAATCACCATCATGCTAGCATAAAGTATTTTAGATTTATACTAAAACCCTGTAGGGACTTGTGAACTCTCGGATGGTGAGTGAACCGTCATCCAAGGATGAGTAAAACTTTATTCTATTAATAGTTTATTAATATTTTATTATTTTTAATTTTTTATTGATATCCGGTTAGTATCTGCCTAAGAGGCCCGATACCAATATCTAAAGCTATTTTCCAAGATTGAAAAAATAAAATTAAATTATAATTAAAATGAAAAATGAAAAAAAAAATTAATAAACCGGGAGGAGAGAAAGGGAGTGTGTTTGAGTGTGGTTTTGTGAGTGGAAAGAGATGATAGGGAGAGAAATTAGGAAAGGAAAAGTACTCGGTCAAAATATATGAGAGATAATAAGTGGGTTACACATCTCCACCTCTTAGCTTTCCTCTAATACATAATACATTGATACATACTCCATTTTCACGTCCATAATACATCCTCTCATCTGGTATGAGTCTAAGCAACTATTATGAATTCTCCCATTCCTCTAAAGATTTGTATCCAATCTCCCTCTAAAGATTTGTATCCAATCTCCCGACAAGACTTGATCCCTTACAGTAGCCCTCTAGAGTCTGCCTCGACCTCATCTCTTTCCACACCATAACCAAGCTCCACTAAACCAAATCTGCTTTGACCCACCCACCTTTATAATTTGAGGTATCAAAATTGCTAGTAAAGATAATTACTGGATAATTCATAAAAGTTATCTTGATGTTGACTATGGCTTTAGAAGAAAAATTAAGATACCAGTCACAATTTGAAAAATGAAAGGATAAGCGAAACAGGTGAAGATCATAAATCCACTTGGATATATTTTCAATATGGCATTTAGATTAATTTTACCGTTCGAAAAAACAATATTCCAATATTCTTATATAAAGAGAATATTTTAAATAGGCTACACGTCAAACATGAGCCTCAAATTGAATCATTCACCTTCTCATGTATGTCCATGCTAGTATAGGAGTACTCCAACCACTATTGGATTTCTCTTAATTCTTCAATGTCTTGTTTTGCCACTTCAGAAAGTTCTCTTAGAATGAAACTTAGAAGAAATTACACTCTCCTCCCCTAATCTTTGGCTTAATATCAAGTTCCCCCCCACGTACTTTCATATATAGCAATAACATTCCCTCTAGTTTAAAGATTCTATCAAACGACCCTAAAGTGACTGACGCTGTTAAACTGGCCTATAAAAAGATCAGTTACCCTTCTAAGTGATATACATATATTCTCTTCCTCCTCTCTCTTCTCTTCAACATTTTCACCATTTCTTTGAAACACAACCATTTGGAAGATACCTTGCTGAGCTTCCTATCGCCGAGCTTCCTCTCCTTCACATTGTCACCGGAGAAGTTACACTCGCGCCTGAATCGCCTGTACCTGAAATAACCTTGACTTGAATCCCTTATTGTTGCAAGAAACCCATCTCCTCTCCACCCCTCCCAAATACCTAGGGTCTGTTTGATAACATTTCTGCCATTTCTGTTTCAAGAAACGACAGAAACATAAATTTCCCTTTTTAGAAACAGAAACGGAATTGAAGGTGGTTGATAAGTCATGTTTGTAGAAGTCGATAGTAACCAGCGAAAGAATGACCATGAGTCGTTTCCAGAAACGGCAAAATAACTAGAACTTGTTTTGCCTGGGTCGTTTCTTGAACCATAAATAGGTAGAAATTTCTATTTCTATTTCTGAAAACAAGTGAAACGAAACAGTTTTATCAAATGTCTAGAAACGGTAGAAACGTGTTTCTTGAAACGTTATCAAATGAGTCCCTAATAAGCAACAATTTCAAGCAAGACCCATTTAAGGGAATCATCCACGAAACATGTCATAGTAGAAACTAGAAAGTTACCAATGGATCCCCTACTTTTAGTTGTAAAACAGCAGCACCAGCTCCTGCAAAGCTCAGAAGCAACTCATGGATCTCCTCCAGCAAAACCAAAACATCTTTTCAGAAGAAAAATATTTGTGAAACCTAATTGATGAATGAATATGAAATCAGTAAAACTCGCAATTTCAATCATATAAAAACTTAATTTGATGCTTACCAAGGAAATCAGAAAACAAAACATGATCCGAATCAAGTGAGGAAGTTTAGGAAGAGAAAAGGACCTGAGTTCGGCTATGGTAACCAGTAGCCTTGCCAACATAAAGAAGCCTTGCTTCTGGTCTGACCAAGTTCAAAATATCATTGGACACCAACCGATCGTATAACAAAAGATCAGCACTTTCAATCACTCTCAAAGCCTTTAGCATCAAGAGCTCCATATTAGAAATCTAAGACGAAGAGAAATTAAGAAGGGAAATAACAGACAAAGATTCGAGCAAGAGTGAGAGGGAACCAATGATGAAGAATAGTGTGGATAGGCGGCGAGCGACGATGAAGATCAATACAACTTGATGAAGATCGGCCAACTATCGAGTGACGAGCGGCAATCGATGATGAAGAATAGTTCCAGTGTGGAAAGCGGCGAGCAAAGAGGGAAAATCCAATTCGTGTTTCCTTTGAAATCGTGGTTTTAGGGATTTTACCCTTCATTCATATGGAAGGGTAATTTGGGTAGAAATTTAACTACTTCAGTGATGATGTCATTACTTAACAGGGATATCTAACAAAAAGGGTATGCTTGATAGAATCTTCAAACTAGAGGGGAGGTTATTGCAATATATGAAAGTACGTAGGGGGAACTTGATATTAAGCCAAAGGTCAGTGGAGGGGAGTGTAATTTCCTCTAAAACTTAATATGTGAAACAAGAGATACAATATTTCAATTTGATCTAACTTGTCACATGGTAGATGTCGAAAATGGGTATAGTTTGTAGTATATAGTTTATAGTTTATACTCAATAGTCTCTACTGCTTTTGGTTATAACAAGGTTGCGATTAGGGCTGTTAGGGTTGCAATAGGGTCGGTTGGGCTAGACATTTTAAAACCCTAAACCAACTTTGAGTCCCCTTATTTCGGCATTGGCATTGTCCGACCCAGACACAAAGCATAAAAAATCCAACTAACCGCCCTCCGGATCAGTCCACTTTGACCCTAATTAGCCTTGACCAAGGAGAGGGGGAAGGGAGATGCAAAGGCTATTCTAGACACTGGTGGTCCTGGGGGTGGGGGTGGGGGTGGGAGGAGAAGACGAAAAGTGTCAAATAAGGGGAACATGTGACATGGGTGGGAGACTTACTTTTTCTCCGGGGAGCGGAATCATTAGGTGCCCTTATCAGAGCCAAGCAAACCTTATTTATGTGATTTTATGTCACAGGACATTTTAGTTGGGGCTATAACTTCATGGCCAAGTGGATCCAACGTCTCTTGTTTATATGCCAAATTTCAGCTGAAGTGGAGATGGCCAAGGGGTAAAATAAAAGATTGTTAAGACTGTAGATGACAACTACTGTGATGCATGAATACATATATGGGGCAATTTGATTGAATTTGAGTCTAAAATTTGAGACATAGTTACTCTAAGACAATTTCCAACGTATCCAATGATAGAAAAATAATAACATCCACAATGTTCATTGAGGTTGTCAACAACAACTTCGATCCCTAGCCCTCCCAAAGAGACTATGAGCTTGGCTAACAACACTATTAAACTATTTCTTAATTACAATCAAGCTGCGGTTTTTAATAACACAATTACATTTAAACACATAAAAGCATTCCCACAGCCATGTAACCTCATCAAGCTTCAATAGCAGATGGATTAGCAATGCTGAATCAGTCTATGCTTCCATGGATTCACAACTCAATAACAGTGCTCCTTTGATCCATTGGAGAAATCCTTTGGCTTCTGCTTCAATCACACTTCTTCCCATACCAAAGTTCAGCCCAACAAATATAAATTGAAGCTTTTCCATACATGAAAAAGAGAAAGTGTTAAGAAATATTGAACCTCGTTGTCTTTTTGGTTTTTATCGATACTGATTGGTCTCGTTGGCTACATAGATCCTTGCCAAAAAATCGTCCAGATTCTCTCAACCTCACCTCCCATCTCGCATGCTTTCCTGAGTCTGTCCAGCAGCGTGAAACTCAATAATTGAAGTAAAGATGGAGAAGAAGAGATGCTTTGGCCATAATTATGACCCCAACCCTCCAATCGTTCCATATAACAATTTCTTACATATATAAGCCAGAAACCTTGCACTGCCTGTCCATACAGCGTAAATGTGTTATTGGCTTAGTTTTTCAGGATTACTTGAAGAGTTAGGTCATTTTCAATCCATGAACCGAAGATAGATCAAGTCAAGAGCAACAACTTTTCTAACAGCAGAGCTTTACAATACCTCAATGAGTCAATGGTGTTCAAAGATTCGGGGTTAATCAGGATTTACAGTCCAACACCCGAGCAAAGTTTAGCAGACTCCAAAGGAGTACTCAGGTCTGCCAAGTTTTGGATAAATCTCTTACTTGGTTTAATGCCAGGATATCACTAAATGTAAGAAAAGGACAATGCAATGGCGGATAATAGCTTAAATTAACTAGCGCTGAGAACATAAGGATTCATACATCCATAAACAACATTGACTCTCCCGGACTGAAACTGTTGAACAAGAAGTTGATGCTTGAACCATCCAGATTCTGAACCAGCATTTTACCCTTTATGGATAAGTTACAGCCCATCAAAGACAAGAAAATGGCAATCATTTTATTACAGGTCAAGGAGGATCTGATCCATGCAATCAGGCACCAACCTGTCCAAAGAGCTGCTTCCGTATCTGCATGAATCATGAGTAAAACTCTTAGAAGATGTTGAATGTGATAACTTGACCAGATAAATCAAGCTCCAAAACATTTTCAATGTGAATATCGACACCAACAAAATTTTGTTATTTGAAATTTTTGTCTGAATCCACGAGCAAGGTTCCAAATTTTGGTTTCAACCAGGATTTCGATGCTAGTTGAAACTGAAATATACCATTGAAATCTGCAAAATGGCTCAAAATTTGGATAATTTTGTAGACTAAATCGAAATAATCATTTCCATGGCAAAATGATGAACTTTGCCCTGAAACTTCTTGTAGTGCCTATTTAAGCATGTTTGCATATGTTTGAATCATTAGATTGGGAAAAAAACTCCAAAGTGGTAGTTTGGCTTTGGACCCTAAGTTGCTATTGTACACTATAGCCTATTGTATCCTTTCCTTTATACATATAACCTATTCTACATTTAATTTAGTCCTATAACATAAAAGATTCAATAAAAAAGTCAATATATGCAATAGGAATGACGAACCATAAAATTGGAAAGAAGTACACAATTTCAACAGTTTCAAGCGAAATTTCGACTGTTTTGCTTTTCAACTGAAACTACTAGTAAACCTGTCAAGTTGTTCATGGTTTTGTTTCAAGCAGGGTTAAAACTGACACAGACCATCGAAATTTTGGTATTTCTACTGAAATTTCAAACTATTTCCATGAGTAACCTGTCAAATTAACTTGGTACACATGTCAAGAGTATCACTCAATTCATCCTAGCTAGATATGCTAGCCAAAAGAAGTCACCTGGTGTAAATCTGCCAACACCTTGTAAGTTGAAAATTTTGTCATATAAAAATATAATGGCTCACAGAAGTACAAATTTTTGGCGTAGTACAAATCCTTGAATGAAATATATGGACAGTGAGTCCTAAATAACTACATGATTATCAGACTATGATGGCTCTAAAAATATAAGGTTTCTGATATTGGAATGGAACCATCTATTAGGTGTAAATAACGGGGTACTCAAGAAGACAGATATGACCAAAGCAACAACATACACAAAGAAGCCAAACAACTAAATGCACCTCGAGGTGCTGCCGAGGAACTAGAGGACCTAGTCAAGCACTGGATGGACAATTTGTATTTAGAGCTAGCTTGTTCATTGTGGAGAATCAATGCCCCGGGTGGCATAGAGCTTACCTCCACTTTCTCCAGTGCATATTAGCTTAGCTGCGCTCAATAGGCCGGACGACTGAGTCCTCAACAACAACATGATTATCAGACTTTGATGGCACTAAAAGTACAAGGTTTCTGATATTGGCATGGAACCATCTATTAGGTGTAAATTATGATCAAACAACATACCCAATTAATCCATGCACGACGAAGACTATTGATGTCATCATTCACCAAAATAGGCCACTTAGTGAGCCTAATTTTGTAAGTTTGGTATAGCAGGCAGCCTTAACCAATGACGTAAGGAAACATTCATCGATCAATGACATATACTTTAGCCATTGATTATAGGCCTCTTTCCTTACAGGTTTCAACAATAAGCTTCTGGTATTGAAACACAGCTTGTTGAGAAACTTACAGATTGTGAATGAGAAAACCATCTTCAGACGTTAGCACCATCATATTTCCTTTCTATTGTTTATAGACAACTTTTCTACATTTAATCAACATTCATCATAAACTTACAGTTCAGGGGTCTTCCTGTAGTTTCTTAATGATGAAATGATGAACTTTTAAATCCTCAAGAAATTCACTGGGTATAAATTACCTCAGGCAACTTTTGACGGAAAACAACATCCAATCTTGCATCTAGTGTATTCTCGCAGACTATCTTCCCATCTTCTGAAGCCAATACCACTCCTCCAGAGCTGTCAATCATTGAAAAGAAGTATTAGAAACTTGATATAATTGCCCCAACTTAGCTTCTAACTGTGAGTAAATGCTGAACTTCACATTGAACAGTCTACCATTCAGTATTGAGAGTATCAGCCAAATCCAGAAGAATATGCAGGTTAACCCAGTCCGGGGGTTGGGTTGGAAGAATAAGTTGGATTGGCTGGTCAGGCTAATAATTGGCAATTGGCATCCCCAGTGAGCAATGCTGAAACTCAACCATAGGGTACAGAAAGATGGAAATGTTTTTTGCACGCATGCAAGCCAGAAAATAAGGGAAAAAAAAAGTGGGTTTCCCCCTGGCAAGACAAGTATACCAGAGGCTACCCTTTTAACAATATTAGAACATTCCCTATGAACATGGTGATTCAACACCCTATAATACAAGAAACCTATGAGTAATCAACTGGGAGCTCCAACAGAATCACTAAAATAAACTCTTGAATTCACTAAGAAATTCTAGAGGATCTAATTCAACCCTTCTATCACAAAAACTGGGGTGTAAAATGCCATTGAATCTAACATATCGGATGGTTAAAGACCCTCCTACAAATCTATCCTCGTAAACATGTGCAATTAAAATTGGTTATTCATAAATTGAATGGCAAAGCAAAATTAATCAGCTGGCTCCATATACAGTGGTTTTATTGTTTTCTGGTAGACAATGGCTTTGCATTTAAAGAGCATTTATCCTCAGATATAGTTCTGAACTCTTTGTAATTTATGCCTGTGATAAATCTATAGATTTCCCCCTTTTAAGCTCGTAGAATCTAGAATCTTTTCTGAGTGGTGAGCTTACCAGGAGGGACCATGCGAATCTGAATCAGTAGGAGGTGGTGGAAGGAATACACGATTATCAATTGTCACTTTAGGGGAATGGACTTTGGCTTTCTCTGCATACTGTTGCTTCGCTTCATCTATAACAGATTCAACAAGCTTGCGGTCCGCCTCTCTACACCGCAACAATACTGATGGCTCTTTCAGACGTAACAGACTCTGGAAATTGCACGAAACAGGCAACCAGTCAGTACAAGTATCACACAACATAAGGATTTTTTTGTGGAGGGAGGGGGGAGAAGACAAAGAAATAGTCAAAAGCTTGCTAATTGAACAATGCCAGCCTAGTAGAAACAGGTTGATTGGGCATAGTCAAAGTAATGTCCATCTCACAGAAGTCAACTGGGCTGATGGTTAACTGGGCTCAAGTATTGTGAGAAAGTAAAAGTTATCACTTGGGGCAAGTTGGAGTTGAAAATTGGAAGAAACAAGTCATTGTTATTTTGCATTCGTTACATTCCATATTATAAACAATTAGTGCCTCAGAGGAGAAACTACAAGCAGACAAAAGGTCCAGCATCCAGTCCCCATATCCTACAAGTGATTATACACAAAACATTGATCCAGATCTGCAAACTAGAGGAAATAGTTGGATGGCCCAGAAAGGTATTCCATGCTCAGATTGGTTATTAAACTGCACCTCATCCAAATGCACATGTATAAATGCCTTAAATGAGATGAGCAAGTCCATAAACCCTATGTGGTAGAAGTCACTTTCATTCGATGTGAAATTCGGAAATTTCCATTTATCTATCTATCAAAAAATGAAACACATCTATGCAATGTCAGTACTTGAACAATCAAATCTTTAAGAAGCTTGCTGTATGTCTTTTTGTCTGTTGAAACACGCAGAAGCTGCTTGCTAGCAGACTCCTTCATGGAATTCACGACATCATCTTGGGCTTGAAGAACTTTAATACGAGAAGCATTCAGCTGCATTGAATATTCACTGCAGTGGAAGTTCTTGTGTCATTAACAGAGAAAACATGGCAAAAGATTAGGATGGCAATCTTTGTTGAAACAAAGGAAACTAACCATTACCTGCATAGCAAATGACCATTATTTTGAAAACAAAGGGATTTTCCCCATTAATTGAGACTTAAAGTTATGCTCAAACAGCAACTTCTCAACACAGGAGAAGATGTAGGACTCACATTTTTTTACGAACTTCCACCTGCTTTGTTTTGCGCTCATATTCTTGCCTAATCTTTCGCTTTTCGGCTTCAACTAGTTGCAACTTCTCAATGTTAAATTCCTGCAAAGAAGAGAAGAAAAAAAGAGGTGGGACAAGGAAGATTAGTATAAGAACAAATCATTTAGACCAATTAGCAGTTGGCGTCAATCAGCTGCAACGTTTACAGTTGGGTCATGATGGAATAGACCCACAGTCCAAACCCAACCAAAAACCACTGCTATGCGATCTTTAGGATGGGAGTTAATAAAATATACTAAAACACTATGTCAAGATGGCACATGCCACAAAACATATTGATCTGTGATGATCATTGCCCAGACACATATCATCCTTGATGCAAAGTGTAGTGTAGCACACTGTTACCAGCTACGTACCCTAGGATGGCTTGGTCAATTCTATCACAACCTTTAATGATTTGAATAATGGAAGCTCCAACAATATGTTAATAAATGCTGACATTGAGTTTTCAATCATCAAATCTCAATCGTCTCATTGTCAAATATTATCAAATTGCAACACCAATTAATCGGACTATTACATACTTGGTAGGACTCTGGGCCAACTAAATGGTCAAGAATCCCCAATTTTCAGTTGCCCACTAGAATGAAATTTCCTCATGTTGAGCTGCCACAGCATTTGTAGGGAAAAAACTGATACTTAATATGGATTTATCTTGATTAACATTCGTTTTTTATGGTAATTGCAACAAGGAAAAGATGGAAACATGGATGTTATTTTGGATTATACAGAATCATACCATTAATAACGGTTTGGTGCTGAAATGAGAAATAGTCCCTTTTATGTGAACACAGCACCCTACCATTATGCCATGTAAACAATTGGGCAATCCAAAATGAAAATAGCTCGTTACAGACAATAACCAAATGCAGCCCAAGTGTTTGTATGCGAGTAAGATAACAATTGCAGGGAAGAAAACTCACATTCCTTCCAACTGCAATGGAAAAAGGCAAGACACTACCATTTAATACCACAGCCATATCATCCCCTCATTTTTTTAACAGCTACCACTCATAGGATATTACGAACCTTAGAACCTACATGACAAAATTATGGTATAAGCACCACAAATTATTATTTTTAGTTCTTCGTCCTAGGTATATTCTGCCCGCCAATTTACTCCACCAGTCATATTCAATACGATTCCGGACGGGTATGGATCAAGTCGAATCACTTGGAACTAACTAAATTATAAAAATTAAAAAAATAAAAGATTAAAAAAAATAAAAATTACAAGGGTGGATATCATGATCGGTACTTGATGCGTTGGATCCCTTGAACTTTAAGGCTCAAAATTGATTAATTAAAGATAACGGTCGAACAGGATACACAAAAGTCCCCCTTCCTGATTCCTTAAAAAATATAGAAAGGAGGAATCTTCAACGAACAAATTTTTAATAAAATAAAAAGAGCAACCCATATATTATATTAAATTAAAACTAAATTTTGAAACGTGAAGAAGGTGAAACGCAATACCTATTCGAATAAATTATACTAAATTAAGAATAAAAATACGAAAGTGAAAGAGAAATACCTCCTCGGAGGAGACAGAGATCTCGTTGGCTTTCTCCTCGGCTTCTTGCCGAATGAATCTGACCATCTGTTGGATCTGCTTGGAGACATCTGCGTCATTCATCCTTTCTCAAATTCAGCCTAGGGTTTCACACCTGAGGAATTCACAGGAAATTTCTTCTTCCGCTAACCTCGAAACCTTCTTATCGATCACAGTTTTCTTCTCGTAGTATCAATTTTCCGTTCAAATTTATCTCAATTTGAATGAGAGAGACGGACGCATTAAGTCCATCTGATTATATCCTTGTCGTATTAATCGGACTTATAACTACTTACTACCTAGTCGGAGAAATTTCCACGAAAATTCATTTCGAACTCCACATCCAATAAGGTAGGAGTAGATAGCCAATAGGAATTAAGGAGGTTATATTATAATCTATTGTTCACTTTTTAAATGTTCTTAAATAAAAATCAATATTCAGCGGTAGATTATAACTTATTTAAAATTCTACCGTAGCCTTGTTTCTCCGCCGCAACCATTAACCCACCCCACTTCCCCCCAAAAAAATTTTAAGCCCACTTTATGATTGGAAAAGGACAAGGCTTAGAGGGGGACCCAAGATCATCCATGCTATTTCTTACTTGATTGCCTTCTTTTGAAAAATTCAATATTTCATGGGGCAATTTATTCGGGATATTCTAAATGGTTAACCTTATGCCATAAAAAAAAAAAAAAAAAAAAACCCTCAAGCCCCCTAAACATTTTCCAAAAACCAATGAAGGAAAAGCAATTTGTCAACATCTTGGCATGGTTTGAAGATAGTGATATAATCGATCGCTCCAATAGATCCAGTGCACAGAATTAAATTTAGTATTGATCATCAATGATATTTTTTTTTGGTAAGAATCATTGTGGATAATGATATCATATTAATATATATTAGATCATATTGACTGCAATTTAAAAAAATGAAAGCATCTTTTTATTCAATACGTTCTGTAGTCCAGATGTGTGACTAAAAACGAGCCACGAGTGAGATTCTCTGGCATTCCACGTGGGATGGCCCACTATTTTTCAGAAGAGTCTCGGTTAGGTGAATTATTAAAGTATCCACCCGTGACACTTACTATAATGCGCTTATAGTGCTGCGTGACGCATGCCAAGACGTTAGTCTGACTTGAATGGCACTAGATGTAGATGCTTGATATCTGGCAAGAATCAGAATAGTGTGTCTGATTAACACGACACTGGGTCAAGGTACAGTGAGACCTCTTTTCTTTCCCCCCCCCTTTTTTTTATTGGGCCATTAGAGATCAGGCCGTTGAGTGAATTGGCTTCCGTCATCCGAAAGAGGAAGAGTTGATGTCGAGAAGGATGATGATGGGGCTAGATTGTCGAGCTGAATATTAAACCCGATAGTGGTTAGAATTCTCTCTTGGATCTGTTCATTAGATAAATACGGATCATGATGCCTAGCAGTGTTGAAAATGTTGAAAAAAGGCGTCTGAGCTACCGTTGTTGAAGATGATGCAAGGGGCAGATATGAACCGATGCCTCTTTTAGGCACAAATCGTGAACCAATTAAATGTGAAATGTCAAATTTATCCCACCATTTAACCATAATATGTCGTTCTACTGTGGGAACATAATTTCATTCTTCAAATTCATTAATAGTCATCCGATACTTCTATTGAAGGATCCAGGGAACTTCGTATAATATAAAGAATTAAACGAAGAGAACCCGGGAGTCCAAAGATTGATTGAAATCTTTGATTTAGTAATGGACAGTTGAAGAGTTGAAAGAAGAAAATCCAAAGGAGGTGGTCCTCAGGTGAAGAACCATTGTAAAAACCAGTTCAACACACATAATAAGATGTGTTGAAGATGAAACTTCACGAACCAAAATGAGTTTCATGGTCATTATAATATAAGAATACCATATCTCAAGCTTTAACATAATCAGCGTAATCATATGACCTAAGTTTAAGGCCAGAGACATCATGAGATTCTCGTTTAAATGAAGGAGAAGGCCCCCATTCACGATCCCTTATGATGTTTAATATATTGAGCTTCGAATAAGCCATAATATAAGCATTTCTATAGGAGTGCTAAATATGAGTACCTTGAGTCTCTTCAAAAATTTTTTCATAGAAATAACGAGTTTTATTACCAGAAGATGGATGGAGATGGTTGCAAAGGTAAATGGTTGCAAATTCTGATGAGTTGTGGTGAAGGTGAATGTTTCAATGGGAATGACTAGGATAAAGTTTGTTTATATGAATGGAGAATTATTAACAGCCTTATTTAAGGTTGTTGGAGGAGTCTGAGATGCAATAAGAGTAGGTGCTTCTTGAAGTTGCCTAGAAGAAGAGGAGATAACTTCTTTATTAGGAGAGGCAGAGATTATAGTCTTCTATTTAGGAACCCTGCAAGAATTCTTGGGTTAGAAAATCAGGTAAACTGTTAGTATCTCCTTTAATAAATTCAATATTAAAATAATAAAAAAAAAAGAAGCGACTACCATCAAGCAAAGATTTGTTTGGAGGTCAGATTCTTAACATATTTTTCAATGACGCCTTTAGCCGCTTTGCAATCCACCCGAACAAGAAATTTTTGATTAAGAAGATCACTTTCAAATTTAGTTATACATAAAACAAGTGAAAGAATCTCATTTTTTATTGTAGAATATTTTTATTGGGTTGAATTCCAGGTGTCTGAAGTAAAACGTACTAAGACTTCTTCTGAAAAATTATGACATTTTTGCTTCAAGATTCTTTCGAATCCAAATTTGGATGCATCTGTTTCAACAATTTTAAAACAATCCAATTGTGCTTAGTTTAAGCACGGAAGCTCCTTTGTCTTGAGCTTTATTTTACGGACAACATCAATATGTACAGTTGTCAATGGGTTAGGTTGTTGTTTTAACCTGTTAAATAAAGGTTTTGCATCCTTTACTAAATCCTTGTAGAATACAACAACGTAATTAAGGCTACCAAGAAACCTTTGAAGTTGAGTTTTATCTCTTATCTCGTCAGGAAATTTAATTGCAAACTAAATTGCTCATTCAATGAGAATAATAGAACCAAATGAGATATAGTGTCCCAAAAAATGAACTTTAGTTTGAAATAATTTTATATGTTTAGTTGAGACAGCTAATCCTGCTTGACGAATAACAGAAAGGAAAATATTAAGATATTTTCAATGTTGAGCAATGTCCTGGGAATAAATAAGGACATCATCAATATATACAATTATAAACTATGAATATTGATTACAGTTTTGTTCATAACATTTTGAAATTCAGAGGGAGTATTTTTAAGACCGAAAGGTATAACATTCCATTCGTATTGATTGAATGAGACAACAAAAGCTGTCTTATATCTATCATTTTCTACTATATGAATTTATCAGTACCCGGATTTCATATCGAACTTAGAGAATACGCTTGAGACGTATAATCTATTGAGAAGATCATTTTTATTAGGGATAGGGTATCGAATCCATTTTAGGACCTTATTTAAAACTTTATAATTAATTACAAGTCTAGGTGCACCTCTTTCAATTTCAGCATTATTATTTACATAAAAGACAGTGCAACTCCAGGGAGATTTACTGGGTCTAATAAGACCTGTAGCAAGGAGTTCAGAAATCTCTTTCTGACAAGTTTCCCTTAAACGATCAGGCATTTGAGCTGTCCGAGCTTTAGTGGGAATTTGATTATCGAAAAAGTCGTCTTCATATGGGAGAGTGACAATATGTGTTTTTTGAGACCAAAGTGCAGTAGGGATTTAAGAACAAAATTCTTTTTCAAGTTGAGCTTAAAAGTTTTTAACTCTAACTTGAAATGTAGGATTATCAATTTTTTGTTAAATGCTCTTTTGTTGAATTTCAGATGATAAAGAACATATAAATTTTTCTCTGGACTGGATTTAAGTTTGAATTTCATTTACCGTATGAACCTTAGGGAGTTTGATGAAATGAAAAGTAACAGGGTGATTATTAATCACAGAATGAAGACCGATTGTATCAATCCGTAACGGATACAGCTGGGATAAGAATGGAGTACCTAGAAGAATAAATTGAAAAAATCATTTTATCATTATAAAAGGAATCTTTAGGCAGTGTCCATTATTACAAATAGAAGTAGATGGGAGTTTATACTCAATCTGCATTCTATATCCGTCAATCATTATCAGTTTTTGAGTAGTCTTCTTGAAGTATTATGAAAGTACAAGCCCTTCATTAATACAATTTTTATCTGCGCCTGAGTCTATCATGGCCAATTTTAAAAACACGAAAACCTTGACCGCCCCAATCATATGAAAATCGTCTGCAATCGTTGCACCGGTGTAGTGAGTATCGGATGGCTAAGAACTCCTTAGGACGTGTGTCCATATACTCTCAGCCATCTGATGTTCACCATACCTCACCATTCACTGCAGAGGATGTGGACTCGCCCCAACCCATCAAATAAATGGATTGGTCATGTGTAGGCTTATACTTTTTGGCAAATTTTTTATAGCTTGTTTCCTCTATGAATTTTGCCATTTGTTGTGTATTTTTTATTTATTTATTTATTTTTTAAACCTAGTTAGATTTTTCCATTTGTAGATTCTCTTTATAGTTTGAGATATTGGTCTTGGATCAGCATAGGTTGATCTTGTATCAGTGAAATGATACAGGCCAAGGATAAAGCTGTCAAAAATCGGTTTTTAAGGGAAACTAGCAGGGACAAAGTCGTCTGATCTAGGCCGGTATACCCCCAATCCGATAGCATACATGTAAACCCTTCTCTCTCTTTTGAGATAAAATCCACTGCTTGTACGATCACTAGATCGTATGAGTCTGCATTCCACAACTTATCCGTTTTCCAATCGAAACACACACGTTCCCCAATTTTTAGGTCAAAACGTCAAATCTAATATTAGGCAGTGGGTCCGATTAAAAATTAAATACGATTTTAGCGGACATATGTTTGGTCTGTGATGTAATAGTTTCTGGGAGGATTGAGGAGCTCATTATATATATGTGATGGAAGGAAGATATAAATTGGAAGATTTGAAATTGTCGTTCTATTTATTAGAATTTTCCACGTGGCTCAAAAAATTAGAATTTTGCCTTACAACACTTGACACTTTCAAACTAATTATTTGTTTGTTGAAGAAATTGGATTGTTTCAATCATAGATAATTTCTACGAAATGATTTATAGATGCTTGTTCAGAAATCAGAATTAGAGATCAAACCTATTTATGGATACTTATTCAGAATTAGAGATCAAACCTACAACTACAAGACAAGACTAAAGGAGTAATTCCCATGGGGCAAAAGAATCTCAGTTTTTTGTTTAAAGAAATTATTTTCAAGTGAACAAAAACGGTTATGTTCGAAATTTTTAGAGATCATGTGACCTTATGTTGGGACCTTGATTTAATATTGGTCAAATTGGGAGTTTTTTATCCTAATTTTGGAATTGTGAAAGAGCTAGTCGTAGTTTTCTTAAAAGGATTTCTTATGGAAGAAAGAACTCTATCAAATCGCTCACACTCAATGAAATCAAGAATTTTCATCCATAATAATACTTTAACACGAGTGTGGATCATGTTCTCGTACGATCTGATCTACACGTGGAATCCACCAAATGTTTTTTCCTTATGTAGATTCCATGTGTGTGTATCAGTAGCAGCGTACTAGAATGGTACTAGTACTAGAACCTGTCCCACTTTCCTCTAACAAACTTTTGTTGGCTGCTACATTGATACAAGACCATGCCACCAGGTAACGATTTCTTGCCCTTTTTATAGGATAAAGTTTTCCTTCATCGCTCAGTGAAGGAAGAGAAGGTCCTGATGTGACCCCTCTCTCCCCATATATCTCCCCATGCGCTTTAGAGCTCAATTGCAGGACATTTGATGCTCGACACATGTCCATTTTAGTTTTAGAAATACCTCTACATGCATACGTGAAAAAAAACTTTGATTACTACCCAAGTTGTAACCACTAGCCAAAGAAATAGAATAATTCACTACCCTCTAAGGTTCATAAATACTCTCATAGATTATTGTATTTTCCAAAATACCCTTTTAGATTATATTTCTTTGACTACCAACACTGACAACAACTAAATTTCGTTCCAAACGAATGTCGAACACTGCACTAAGTACAAGTCATCATAGATTCTCTTCTACCAGAGAGGGGGAGGGAAGGTAGTCATAGTCAATGGAGTCCAATTTCAATATAATAACACATACATTTTTTATTTTTTACTTTCCTTTATTTTATTTGTTTTTTGGTTCTTTTTACATTAAAGATTGCTTGAGCTTCAAGCTCGAATGAGCTTCCATGCACCTTGGATATTTGTAGCTTTTTTCCTTCTATCAATAATATATTGCTTTAAGATTCGTTTGCTTTTTATTTTCGGGTAACATTTTCTAAGGGACAAAATACATGGGATTAGGAAGCTTAAATGTGCGAGCACCCAAACAATCCCCAGAGATGTCGCTCCACTGGTCTCCAACGTTTCCCCAAATCTTGTAACCTTGTCCCTCTAGTTCTTTACGGATTTCTGACTTGAACACCACTGCGCTTTGTCCCTTATAAGCTTCACTCCTGCAAACCATGCATCTGCTATTAGAGTTGCAGTCTCGACATGCAATAATCATATACAGATTATTCAAACACAGTGGCTAGCTACCTCATTATCAAGCGCTCATAGCCAACGTAACCTTGCTTATGCAAATTATCAATGGTGGCTCTTGTGAGTGTTGCTTCATCTCTACCTGTGAGAAGGAAAACCTTAAAACCACTTGAAACCAACTTCCTGAACAGTTGGAGGACTGCTGGAACTGCAGGAGATCCTCCCTTCAGTGCCCACTTCTTGAAAGATATTGGATCATATGGATCGCACCTATATTCATGGAATTGTAATGGGATAAATGTAGAAATAAAACTCTAAAATGATATAGAGAAGAATAAAAATAACGAACAAGCAATCACATAATGAAACATTGAGCCCATTTGATTTTGTTTATGCTGTTTCTGTGTCTAGAAATTGTAAATTGGATTTTTTTTTTTTTTTCCTTTCTGTCCTAGAAAACAATTTTTGGAATTGCAAAAAGGTGTTTGATTTTTCTATTTCCCAAAACTTTTTCAACAGTGTAGTCGAGTTCAAGACATGAGTGAAGGCACGATGTTGTAGATATGAAACTCACGAGTGAAGGCATGACGTTGGAGTTGCAGGTATGCTTCGTGGAGATGAGCTTCAGAATGATGAAGGTAATCCGAAACTATGAGCTTCGCACAACCAGGTTGGAATCGCTGCATTTGGATAGCGAGAAGTTTCAACAATGGGTTGGGTTGGGGTAGGTTCGGCAAGTTTCCCTATATCTAAGGTGAGATGAGATCTTGCTTCACTAACAATGGAGAATAGGATTACAACTGATCATCCTCACACCTATATCAAATTTCTTATAGAGAAAGGACCCCTACAAATATATAGCAAATCCTATACAGAAAATCCACCAAAATACCCATAAATTATTTTTCGAGGGCTGCCACCCCCGAACCCACATGAACACATTGTCACAGCCCCATCAATAACGATAATAATGCGCAAGGTGGACTAATTCCACCGAGCCTCTTAACGGTGTTCGGAGTTAACCCACTTATGCAAGTAACAGAAGATATGACAACAATAGATTCAATTATGGATGAGAGAATGACATACCCATAACGCTTGTTCTTGTAGTAAAGAATATTGGAAAGGCAAGTATCATCAATGTCGAGGATCCAAGCATCCACGGTATCGTTGGAAAGCAAAATCCCATCAAGATAGGCAGAGGTTTGATCCACAACCAAGTTCAGGTCCCTCTCGTACTGCCCACCCAGCATGTAATTTTCAAGGTAGCGCAAGCACTGAGGAGGGACAGTTCGCCACCCACGCACATTGTTGGCTTCCACTGCGACCCTCCAGCTTACGCAGTAGCTCAACTCACTCTCCACTGCGGGTGCTTTGCTCTCTTCCCTGGAGCACGGCTTTATGCGGCCGCCACCACCGCTGGCCTTAGAGAAAATGGCCAAGAACATCAGCACTAACACCTTCCATAGCATCGGCATTGTGAGTGAGAGATCTAGAGAGAGAGAATGGATGGGAAGGAGAAATTGTAATGAGAGGCTGCTGCAAAAGGTTAGGGTGGTTGACGAAAGGAAAAGGGAAGAGCCTGCGTCGGAGAGTTGAGGTTTGACGATCTCTTGACAATGACCAGTGATCTAGTAGGGCCTATGATGAGTCCTTAAACGTTACCATAAGATAGTGTAAATTTATAGGGGCATGGACACGATCGTCACTATAAGGAGACTAAAGACACTGGATGTGAAAATTTATAAGGAGGTGGGGATAAGGTTTCAAAAAGTTAATAAAGGTAGTGGTTGACAAAATACCATCTCACCAAAGTGGCTTGCCATATTGCCTGCCACGTGGTTGTTAGGTTGAGCCTTATTATTATTATTATTTTTTAACATCATCATATTATTAAAATGATTATTATAACAAAATTTTATTATTTTTTATCAATCTTACGGGGTATTTATTTTGCATTGGGGACATGATATATCCATTTAGGCACATGAATACTAAAACAAATGTTAGGGCCTATTTTTCTTTTTTCTTTTTTCTTTTTTATAAGAGGGTCTAATTTAATAAAATATCTTACTTTGTATTAATATGCATCTCGTGTATATCTATATATGTGTACCTGTACTCTTGATATTATTGTGCTATTTTCCCGTTATCAGTGGAGAATGACTGGTTTACATTAATATTATATATATACATAAAAACATAAAAATGCATGATAAAGATTTTTTTTGTGATTTTCTAATCTATAGTTACATAAATAATTACCCTATTTATTATTGTTATAAAATTTTTGTTTTGTCTAATAAGACTATACCCTATTTATTGTCATCATAAAAACTTTATTTAGTCTAACAAGACTAGAGTTTCTCTATTTCGGCTCCAACATTTACCACATGGTCTAGGTAGAGCTGAAATTTTGTGAACTAGGTGGACCCCAATTACCTTTGTTCATTTGTGAGATTTCAGCCAAAATAGAATTGACTAAGTGCCAAAATGAAGTTTTTACAAAAAAAAAGAAGAAGAAATGATTGAATTCTCTGTCTTGTATAGAATACATTAGCACCTCCTTGTGTCGATCTCTCTTCCCATAATAAAACAAATATGTCATGTCATAGGAAAGAGGAGAGAGATAGATACAAGGAGGTGCTAAAATATAACATATGCTACTTAGTCTAACAACATTATTTTTTTCAAAAAAATATATAGATTATTGAAAATACAAGGAAAGTCACTAATACATGATTCTAAATTTTCTTGCAAAGACATGCCATATGATATTTCATTGTAAATAATGCTGAAGGCAATAGAATGAGAGATAGATTTGCAACGATAGACACATTTAGTCGGGTGTCAAACTGCTAAATCAAGAAAGATGATGTATCATATATATTTGAGTTTGAAATTTGACATGTGGCAAAAAAAAACCATATTCTATATATCCATATAGTCAAATTTATCACTTCCCTTTTCCAAGTGTTAGAGACTTGAGACTAAAACTTTTTTTTCTCATTATTTTTTAAATATCATAATTACTTAGGATTACTATTCTCATTACCGCTTGATTGGACTGTGACATCCCCACTTTTGTGAGATTCATCAACATTTTTCTATTATCATCTCGTCATCAGTAGAGAAAGAGCTTATTTCCACAACTAGTGATGTGTAAAGTTCCTTTACATTATCATGAGTAAACTATGTTCGTTGTGGGGAGGGTTGAATTATTCATTTGCAATTGGATAGATGGGCTATCTTTCATATTCATGTTTCTTTCAAATAGTGATCCATTATAAAGTATTGTATGACTAACCATATATTGAACTCTTCTCTATGTATTTAATAGTAATGATCATTATGAGAGTCATGACTTAAAAAAAATATATATATATATATATATATATATGCAGTTGGTGTTGTTGTAGTGTATATGTAAAACCCACACTCATCGGAGGTCTTGAATTTGATTGAATTAAAAGTCTGTTGTCAACAAGGATGATGTAAATATAGTACTCGCAAAGTCAACTAAATTGTATCCAAACAAACTATTAGCAATATTCAGGAAGATGGTTATTTTGACTTGAAACCAAGTGGGATCGATTCCAAATATTCCTAAATCTATGTGTAATTGGTTCCATCAAGTTAGGTTGAGTATGATTGATTATATTGTTGACCGATTTTGAGATGATTTGAAAAGAAATCAAATTAAAAAAAAATAAAAATCGATGATGACCAATCTATTTTCCAATTGATGTGTCGGTTGTGCTCCATGATCAAGAATGTGAGAAGAGAGTTTAGTCTCATATTAATTGGATAATGTTCGATAACTTATGATTTTAGAAATAGTCTCTCCACCTTGAAGCTTGGGCTTTCGATTGGATGTCATTACTTGATAGTTAAGTTAACAAATATATAATAGAAGTTTCAGGAAACAATAAGGATGAGTATTTTTTAATCAAAATGAGTAAATTGATGGAAGAAACTAGAATCCAATGTGCATCATATGTATTGAAAATGACAAGCATGCAAAGCAAGAAAGGTACCCTTTTTCAGGATTTTATTTAAATGAATGGTGCAAGTGGGTTGGGTTGAGAGGTACCGGTGAAGCAAAGCATGCCATTTAATTGGAGATTTAGGGAGGATGCACTGAATTGATCCTATAAAGGAAAGGAGGTGGGGGTGATAAGTTATATAAGGCGTAAGGACTCCCACGATCTGATGAAAAGTAGAGAGGTTGGACTTACTATGACTCCCAAGATAGTGGTGATTCGCTTACGTATGTACATATAATCGTGTCTGATGACTTATGCCTTATGGCAAACAGCGAAACCACTTAAAATGATCAGCAATCAATGAACAATGGAGGAAGGAAGAATAGAGAGAGTAGAGTATATGAACGAGGTGCGCACGGTGTCAGCAATGACCTAGAATATCCTCCGTTATGGGGCGGTGGCGGTGGTGGTGGTGGAGAACGACGTAAGGATTGAAGTTTCCGGCCAATGGCTAAGGATCGGTGGGTCCCCTAGTCCCTGATTTTACCATTTGTGTTTAAATAAAAGAAAAGAGTCAGGGTTCACCGCCAAAGTAGCCGGAACGACTGGAGGAGCGGTGAGAGTGGGAATAGAGTCAGAGGTCATGAAGCAACTTAAGTGGTTGGAAACAGCCAACCAATTACCCATTTCATGGACAGTCTTCCCCACAATTGATTACTTGGACTTTCAGGATTTTGCCACTATATATAGGAAAATGATCGCCTCTCACCTAGGGTGAACTATTGTTGATTTATTTATTTATTTATTTATTTCAATTTTACATATTTACATTATGGAATGAATTTCTAGTTTGAAGGACCATGACAGTCTAGGTACAGGAGAGGGATAAAATACATCATTCTGTGAATATGTCCAACACTTAATCGTGTAAAGGGGGAGAGTTTATTCCATTTTCGTGATCAATTTGCTCCAGACCACGATATTTCATTTCTGCTCAATTTTTTTTTTATCTTTCTAATTATGTATGCTTTTTTAAGGTGTAGGGTACATTTCTCTCTCTCTCTTCTTCACATAAAATGACATCTCTATCCCACTATGTATGAAATTGTTCTGCCCCTATTCATTGGTGTACTCTCTATGCTTCTTACCTAAATAACCCTCTATTATACTGTTTATGTACTCACCATATGATTTGAATATGAGTTTTAACTCCAAAAGAGTTAGTTACGTGACAAATTAAAGCATTGAATTATCTAGGACTATTAGGTGTGTACAGTAATGCTTGACTAAAGAGAAGGTGAACTTACCTGCCACCCCCCCCCCCCGAAATATATATATATATATATATATATATATATATAAAGAAGGTGTATACCAATGCATGGGTATATGATTAAATATGAAAAAAAAATTAAAATTTGATAAGTGCCCGATGAAAAAAAATTTACTCAATATCTAATGATTATCATCTTCCATATGGAGTATCTAGGTGCACTATCCACAAATTCTAGGTGCACTATCCACACAAAAAAAAAAATTCTAAACTTTGTTTCACTTTTTTCAATAAAAAATAGGGAGAATTACATGATTACCCACTTTTGGGTTTCCCTTTACAAAATTACCCACAAAAAGTTTTGGTCAACAAAAATACCCAAAATTAGGTTTGGGTTTACAAAACTACCCAAAATAGTGATTCTCCTTCGTCTGCCTATTTGTTTTGTCATTTTTGCCCCTGGCCAAGGTTATAGCACGGCCTGATGGAGGCCGAGGTGGCAACCCGGCCTGATGGAAGCCGAGGTGATAGCGTGGCCTAACGGAGGCCGAGGTGGAGCACGGCCTGATGGAGGCCTAGGTGGAAGCACGGCCTGATGGAGGCTGAGGTGGAGCACGACCTGATGGAGGCCTAGGTTCAGCACAGCTTTACGGAGACAGAGGTGGAGCCCGGGCTACCACCTCGGCCTCCATCAGACCGCGCTATCACTTCGGCTCCCATCAGGCCGGGCTGCAACCTCGGCCTCCATTAGGCCGTGCTACAACCTTGGTCAGGGGTAAAAATGACAAAACAAATAGACAGATGAAGGAGAATCACTGTTTTGGGTAGTTTTGTAAACCCAAACCTAATTTTGAATATTTTTGTTGACCAAAACTTTTTGTGGGTAATTTTGTAAAGGGAAACCCAAAAGTGGGTAATCATGTAATTTTTCCTAAAAAATATAAACAAAGTTTTCCTTGACCATGTGGTGAGGTTCATCGTATGATCCAAGGGTCCAAAGCCACGTCCCCATTCCCAAGGCCCTAATCATCCATTCACCATGGGTGTAGGAAAACTCAATCCTAAATATATCACCAAGTTTTTTCCTCTCATAGCTTTTTTCGCAATAGTCACTCTTACTTTTTTTATATGGTGTGGATTTCACATATTTTATATAATTGTATTTTAATTCTACCTCTAATCAGCACCTAGAATTTTTGTTTGGTATTAACCAATAACTCAAAATGCCAACTTCTTTATGGCGAAAATTTTTCTGTTATGAATGTTATCTTGGTTGCTATATGGAAGTGTGATCTGATGATTTCTATTATTGAATATTTATAAAACAACATAAAAAATATTTATAAAACAATATAAAAATGACCACTTGTCAAATCTTAGCTTTAAATTCAATCAAATACCTTCTCTTTTTTTTTTTTTTTATATGTGCTCTT
>NC_056564.1:6240370-6246423 GCF_013358625.1 Macadamia integrifolia | reverse complement strand
TCTTGAATCTCTGTATTCCTTAGATGCAGAGCCTACTGACCTCTCCCTCTTTGCTATTGATTACCCAGATGAGGTTGATCCCCAACGCCTCACAGACTCAGACCCAGAGTCCTCCTATTCTGAGATTTTACGAACAATGACAAGCCCGGGGTTTAGCCCTTCTCGTGCACCCAAAACCATGGTTGCAAGGCACAGGCGCCCTGGGACTTATATGATTGCGGTGGTGACTTAGTGTCCCCGATGTGGGATGCAACCCTGCTACAGTGTCTGCGACAGTACTGCATTACCTCGTGTTTGGTCTCCACTCAGAGCATCGGAACTAACATTCACACACCGCCCGGCTCTGATACCAGATTTTACGAACAGTGACAAGCCCGGGGTTTAGCCCTTCTCGTGCACCCAAAACCATGGTTGCAAGGCACGGGCGCCCTGGGACTTATATGATCGCGGTGGTGACTTAGTCTCCCCGATGTGGGATGCAACCCCCGGTGATGATGTCCTTACAGATCTTCTCACCACTTTAGCCCTCCATGATCCAACACCTGTCCCTTCTTTCATGAACACAGGCCAAGAACCCCCTGCTCCATATCCTGCACCTCCTACTGTTGATGAGATGGATGGTGATGAGGATGACCCCATGGTCCATAATCCTGAACCTACACCACAGCCTCCTCCAACATATGCCCCATTCTCTAACCAAGACCCTAAATAGTTCTTCACCCTGGACGATGTCCCTGTCTCTAAATGGGCATCCAAGTTTGCTGATTTTCATGCCTGGATTAATGCTGAACTTCTACAAGAAGGTGCTACATCAGTCAGTGTTCTGACTAAGTTTGTTGCTAGACTTCAAGGAAAACTCAGGGAATGGTATTTAGCTCTTGGTGGTTATCGACAATTACAACTTGTTCAACTTCCTGAAGGCCAGTTCATTACAGTCTTATATCAAGAATTTCTTGGTCCTGTCTCAAATGATATTACAAAAGCTCGTGCAGAGTTTTTACAGCTCAAGTGTTGTTCTCTAGCTCGTCCAGACCTTGACAAACACTATGTGCGCATGACAGACAGGTTCCATAAAATTGGTGGCCTTGATGATGAGAACCTCAAGCAGATCTTCCTGAATTCCCTTCCAGATCCTCTTGGTGCTGATACACTGCAGTTCCTACGCAACCAGAACATTGCTCTCGCCTCCTGCAGCATCGGCTCCTTATACAGTTTTGCTCTCACAGCTCTTGACAAACTCTGTAATGTCAAGAAAATCTGGAAAGAATTACAATTCAAGTCTGATAAAGTGTCCTCTGCCTGTGACACTTCCTGGATGAAGATTAAGTGCAAAAGTTCTGATCACTCTTGTGATTGTCCGACAAAGAAGCCTTTCCATCATAAGCAATTCTTTCCTTCTTCCAGAAAGCACAAGAAACGGTTTCCTTTTAAGCCTTCTCGGTATAAACGGTTTAAACCTCAGTGGAAATTCCTTCGGAAAAAAAAATTTTGTGGGAAATCCAAGAATACTTCTTGCTTCATTTGTGGAAAAGATGGACATTTCGCAAAGAATTGTCCTAACAGAAGTAAGAAAGACAAGGTGCTACATATGCTTGCCTCTCTCCATCATGATGACCTACAAGATGCTGATCTTGAATCTCTGTATTCCTTAGATGCAGAGCCTACTGACCTCTCCCTCTTTGCTATTGATTACCCAGATGAGGTTGATCCCCAACACCTCACAGACTCAGACCCAGAGTCCTCCTATTCCGAGTCCGAGGAATCAGATCCCCTCTACCAGGTTATCCCTTTCCTTTCCCAGAAAAATGAACCAACACCTCTTCCATGTCAGTCTATCTCCTTACCTCATGCCGCAGTAACCCTTATTCCTGAACCATATGCTAAACCTGTACATCTAATAGCCTTTTTAGATACAGGTGCTGCAACAACCATCCTGTCCCCAAAAGTCCTTCCCAACCATTTCTGGAAACCTCAAGTCCCTCCTCTTCCATTTTTAGCAGCTAATGGTGAAACTTTCTATATCACCTTAGTTACTAGAAAACCTGTTAAAATTCAACTCCTTCCAACCCTTTCCTTCTCCCATGTTATGTTAGGATCCCAGTGTCCTGGTAAAGACCTTATTATTGGTTTTGATGTCCTAAGTCATCTTCCCCTTAAATGGACTCCCCAAGGTCTTGTGTATAAACAACAACTTCTCCCCTGGTCCCCTTTTTCTAACATATTTCTTGCAGGAACAGGTCCTACTTTATTTGATGAATTTAAAGGAAAACTTCTGCAGACCTCTTGTGCAGACTCTCATACTGAGTTCCTGACAAAGTGTACACATCCTCTCTGGCAGAATTCAAAGTTCTTCATCTCCTTACCCTTTAAGAAGAATGAAGATGTCAATCCAACAAAAGCCAGTCACCCTGGAATGCCCCTTGAACATTTGACCCTAGCAGTCCAAGAACTTACTCAATTACAAGCTCAAGGACTACCTGAAGCTACTGTATCTCCCTGGGCATGTCAGGCGTTCTATGTGAACAAAAGAACAGAACAGATCCGTGGAAAAATGAGAATGGTTATTAATTATCGGCCTCTGAACTTTTTCTTGGCTGATGATAAATTTCCATTACCAACCCGTCCTGCTCTGTTACTTCAGTTATCCTCAGCAACTGTCTTCTCCAAGTTCGATCTGAAAGCAGGCTTTTGGCAGCTTGGAATTATCTCTGAAGATAGACCAAAGACAGCATTCTTATCTCACTGGTATACGTCAAAACGGGCTCCTTTAATCCATTACTTGAGGGGCTTTAAATAGCCACGGGAATACAAGGATAAGGAGGACATGTGGGTCCCGAGCCATGTGTCCTTCACATGGACTTCACATGCTTGTGGGGCCGTATGTCTGGTGTGTCGGCATACATACATACATACAGACATACATACATACTCAAGCCATACTACAGACAGACATACAACTACAGACAGACATACATACATACTCAAGCCATACTACATACTCATACATACTCATACTCATACATATTTATTACAAACTTAATCTGTATCTGGATATGACGAGCTGCTGTATGGGTAGAAGGCTGCCTTGTCTATGAGCCAGTCGTCATAGGCGTCCATAAGAGGAATGAGACGAGGACAAGGAAGTCGACCGTTCTGGTGAAGTTCCCAAGCAGAATCAACGGTCTGAAGAAGAGGAGCTGGAACTTGATAGGGCTGAGTATCATTGACTTGGCACATGGTATGAAGAAACTGTCGCCACTTTGATCGATGCTGCCGTCGATTGATGAAGAGAGTATAGGGCTTTGTTCCATACACATGGTAGTCTGTTGTGTAGTTAATGAAATGGTAGGGGTTTAGGGTATGTGGAGGGTCAGTGATTTGGAGGACCGCTGGAGGTCTATGGAAAAGGATAATGGTGTGGTGCATGGGTATATCAGGGGAATCATCTGGTGGGAGAAGAGAGGTGAAGAGATCCAACCAAGTTTCCATGGGAGCAAAGAGCTGTAGAAACTGGAAAATTGGGAGGTTAGGTCTATGGGGTTGGACTGGACTACACCATTGGAAGCACATCATTTGAATGGAGTGAAGGGGAAAACTGATGGCTATGGAGTAGGCTGTACATAAATGCTAGAAAATGCATTTATATATGAGGGGTAATTCCTGTAGGTCATACGAGGAATTGAAGGTGAAGACTGTAAGGTAGGGGAAGTCTGGGTGGCAAGAAGAACCAGCAAGAAAGAGACCTTCTTGTCGAAGGGCTATTCTGAGAAGCTGGATAGCTGTGAGCTTACTGTAGGTAAGGATGGCTTTGTAGGTTAAGGTATGACAGATTTCAGGAGGAAGGTGAGGAGGGATATCACAACAGAGGTTATGGCCAGGTGAAGGTTGTGCTGTGGCTGAGGAGGAGGAAGATAAAGCTCCTGGAGTTAGAGGGTATAGGAGTGGGATGACCGAAAAGGTAGAGGTTGGTCGGGAAAGGAAGTCTGCCAAGACATTTTCTTTTCCTTTGATGTGTTTGATATCAAAGGACCACTTTGAGAGCCATTGAGCCCACCGGAGTAGTTGATCATTAGGAAGCTGTTTCAGAGCATGAATTGCTGCAGAGTATTCAGATGACCAGGGAGGAGCATTCTTTCTCAATAGTTGATGAAGAACAGACGTGTGTCTGATTTGTTGAGGAAGAAACTCAGTCATGTAATTAACTATACCAAGGAATTGCTGAACCTGATGCTTTGTCAGAGGTCCATCAGGAAATTGCTGTAGAGAGGTAGCAATATGTGGTTGAAGTTCATAGGTTCCTTTGGTAATAGTGACGCCAAGAAAATCAATGGTGGAGACACCAATCTGCATTTTCTTTGGGGAGAGCATGATTCCATAGTCTTGAACAATCTGATGGAAATGTTGGAGGAGGCTTAAATGTTCATCCTGTGTAGTTGAGAACAGGAGAATATCATCAATATAAATCAGGGCTTGATCTTGAATGGGAGCAAAGATCTGCATCATGGCACGCTGAAATATTGATGGAGCCGTCTTCAAGCCAAATGGCATAACTGTCCACTGTAAATGATGACCAGGGACGCAAAAAGCTGTCTTTGGTCTATCTGCAGGAATAATTCCAAGCTGCCAAAATCCTGCTTTCAGATCGAACTTGGAGAAGACAGATGCGGAGGATAACTGAACTAACAGAGCAGGACGGGTGGGTAATGGAAATTTATCATCAGCCAGGAAAAAGTTCAGAGGCCGATAATTAATAACCATTCTTATTTTTCCACGTATCTGTTCTGTTCTTTTGTTCACATAGAATGCCTGACATGCCCATGGAGACACAGTAGCTTCAAGTAATCCTTGAGCTTGTAGTTGGGTTAATTCTTGTACTGCAAGCGTCAAATGTTCAGGGGGCATTCCAGGATGACTGGCTTTTGTTGGATTGACATCTTCATTCTTCTTAAAGGGTAAAGAGATGAAGAACTTTGAATTCTGCCAGAGAGGATGTGTGCACTTTGTCAGGAACTCAGTATGAGAGTCTGCACAAGAGGTTGCAGAAGTTTTCCTTTAAAATCATCAAATAAGGTAGGACCTGTTCCTGCAAGAAATATGTTAGAAAAAGGGGACCAGGGGAGAAGTTGTTGTTTATACACAAGACCTTGGGGAGTCCATTTAAGGGGAAGATGACTTAGGCATAGTTTTTAAGGCGCTGGTAAGGCGACGCTGGTGCGGTCCAGTAGAGGTAAGGCAATCAGCCGACTCAGGAGTAGCGCAAAAGGCGGTCGCCTTTTACACTAAAGCGCTGCAAGGCGTCGCCTTCGACGCCTTATAGCGCCTTAGTGTACAAGGCGACCGCCTTTTGTACTGGCTATTTAAAAATAAAAATAAAATTTGTTTTTCTAAAGATTCTAAATTACATATTATTATTGGGACGTGTATAAAATCTGATGCACATGTGATGCATTGGATCAAAAATCATATAAAAACTAAAAAACCTTTCCATAAAAAAAAAAAAAACCCAATCAAAAGTTGAAAACCGCGTGCCTCTCTCATTCTCTCTCTCTCTCTCATTCTCTCTGAGTCATTTGCCTCCAAAACTCAAAACCCCAAGCCCCAACGTCCGACGAGGCGACGATCATCCTCCGGCGACTTCTCTTCTCCTCCGACAGACTTCGGCGAGAACCGGCGACATCCGGCGGCATCTCCATCTTCTTCGACAGCCTTCGGCGAGCCTTCGACAGACTTCGACAGCCTTCGGTGAGCCTTCAACAGACTTCGACAGCCATCGGCGGCATCTCCTTCTCCTTCGACGGCCTTCGACAACCTTCGGCGAGCCTTCGGTGACATCCGGCGACACCTTCGACAGACTTCGGCGTCATCTCCTTCGCCGGCAGCATCTCCTTCGACAAACTTCACTTCGATAGCTCTTTGTAAGTTATTTTTTTTTTCTTTCTTTCTTCTTCTTTCTTCTCCCTGCTTGTTCCTTCTGCGTATATTTTTTTATTTTTTTTTTCTTTCTGTGACTGTGTTGGCTGCTGTTGTAACATTATAAGTTAATTTTTTTTTTT
>NC_056564.1:6223565-6239611 GCF_013358625.1 Macadamia integrifolia | reverse complement strand
TTTTGTTTTTGTTGCTGTTGCCTGGGGTTGAGATTCCGTTGCTGACGTTGTAAGGCCTTTAATTCTTCAAGTGGGAAGGATCTCTGGGAAGCAACTACCGGAGGAGCCGGTATAGTATACATGGCAAATGGATCTTAAGGAGACAGGCTGGGAACTGTCAATGGAAGAGGCTGCTGTCGACTGGAGGTTGCTGCTTGAGGTGGAGCTTGTTGAAGACTGTGAAGCTGAGCTTCAAGAAACCTCAGGTGTTTTTCTTTTTGGCCTATAAGGGCAAAGGCCTGAGCTGTGTCAGCAGTCGAGGAAGCAATACCAGCAAGTTCCATATGGACTTGATCCATCTCAGTTTTCAGGGATTGAATCAACTGAGTATGCCGGCCAACAGTACTATGAGTGTGCTGGGTAGTAGCAAGACTGCGTTCAAGGTACTGGTTTTGGACTATGGCATTTTCATTTTGCCAATTAAGAGCTGCTTCATCTGGGGAGATCTCTTTTGGTTGTCCAGAAGGTAGAATAGGAGGTTTGACTTTCCAAACATGACGGATACCATGAGAATCAGGACCATAATCTGTAGGACCAGGAAAATTCTTCACTGGGGAAGAAGAAGAAGAAGAGGATCCTGGCGCATACATGCAACAAGGAGGGACCATAGGAGAGGGTGGCTTAGAAGGTGGAGGAGGTTTACAGACCGAAGTAAGAGGTGGTTCATAAGGTGGATCCGGAAGAGGGTTTCCATATTTAACCATAAAGGGGTAACGGGCTTCAGTGCTTAAGGGTCCAACTGTGGTATCTCCTGACTCATATCGTTCCCTTAGAATAGTCTGGGAGGACTTTCTGTTGGATCGATAGGTATCATCATCGGAGTCTTGGAGACAATCATCACAGTCACAAAGGTCGAAATACTTGTGACCAGTGACCGGATTGGAGAAGTAGTAAACCGGGTTGCCTTGAGCATCAAAAGATTTGATTGGAATCTTGTCTTTTTGTATCATGCCCGTAAACTGAGTAGGGAAAGGAGAGGGTAATGGTTGTGGAGGAGGAAACTTGATTTCAACCTCACCAGAAGGATGACGGATGAACTGTGGGTCTGTAGACTGAAGAGGTTCTACTGGAGCAGGCTGCTGGGTAACCATCTGCTGTTCATAAGCCGTAACCCAAGAAGAAGGTAAGAGACGAAGAAGTTCATCTCGGGGAATTTGTCTTGGGACATAGGTAAGGCTCGGAACATGGTCAGAGTCCACGGAGAGGAATAAAGCATCCTCAGAATGACCTGTTGAGAGATCAAAGGCATGGTTCTGTAACCGACAAGCCATTTGATAGTGGATAGTACCTGCTAAAGCCGAAGGGGCAAGGGGAGAACCAGAGATTTGGATCTGAAACTTTAAGGCTGTAGGGAGAAAAGGATCTGCTAGGGGAATGTTAAAGTTAGGGTACAGGGTAAGGAAGATGGTTCCTGCGTTCAAAGTGGTCTGGACAGTAGTACAAACAGCATGTTCATACCGAAGGAAACGACTGTCTAGAAGAGCTATTCGAGAGAACACGGGAAGGCCTTTCCTGCCATGGAAAGTGAGGGCAAACTTAATCGCACCTAAGTGGAGATGGGTATAACCCTGGTTTTGCCAATCAGGGATAAGAGTAGATGGAATCTCTGCAACCACAAGCGGAGTGACTGACTATCTCCTCTGTAACTCATCAAACTGTGTTTGTAATGAAATGATCTCTGCTTTTAATTCAAAATCATCTAAAATTTCATTATCTCTTCTAATCACTTGAGATTGCATATCTATTTTCTCTCTCAAGGCCAAGTTCTCAAACTCAAGCCTGGTACACTCCTCACTTTGCTTTCTCAACTGATCTTCAAGAGATTTGATAACTTGAGGGTCATTTCTGGACTTCGTCATATGTGAGGTATAAGAAACATCAAGCTCTGACAATTGTGCTCTCAACACAGTGATTGCCTCTTCAAGGATTCTACATCTCCCATCTCTATTGATGACTTGTATTTCTATTATTGCAATAATGAAGTTACACTCTTTTAGATGTATTCTCAGATCAATGTTGATCTCATCCTGAGCTATAGAAAAATGTGCCTCAACACACTCAGATCCACTAGTATAGCACTCATCTGAATATTTGCTCTCACCCTCTAATGTGGACACTGACATAGCTGACTCATCTCCATAGAGGTTGTGTAATCTCTCCCACATAGCCTTAGTTGATATGCATGAACTGATTTTGACACTCACACTATCTGTTAATCCATTCAAAATGATTTCTCTAACCCTAGAGTCAATACTGGAGTCTATACTCCCATTATCCACTGCACTTCATAGATCATACCCTAATGAACTAATATGTGACTTCATCAACATCCTTTAAAAGACAAAATCTAATCTATTAAAAATAGAAGCTCCAGAAGTAAACTTACTGAACCAAACACTTGATGCCATCTTCAACCAACCAGGTCACTCTGAGCTGTTTAAGCTGTCTCTAGAGCCTTAGCTCTGATACTAATTGTTGGATTCCGGTTGACACTGAGAGGGGGTGAATCAGTGTGCCATATCCTTTTTCATTTTTAGTTGTACCCTTGATGTGACAATCACTATTTGTACTTCAATAGATACATGCACAGTCTACTGATGCTGCCCAGATCTGTTATGCATACTACTGACAATTCTTACTGCTACATAGAACTTACTCACATAATATGTATTGCTGCCCAGAGTTGTCTCATAAACCTCTCTTTCATATACAGTCATATGTACATCCACACTGCACCACCAAGTGGTCAGGTCTACCAGATGTACACACCCATCCTATAGCCAATCACTCCAATCCACAATACAAATATGAGTATACATATCCAAAACATAAGAAATATGTGCTTCAGTCATTTGCCTACATACATGGAGTAATGCCCATTGTCAAGCTTAGCATTTACTCAATACTAATTATGACTATACCCACAGCTAAGCGAATACATTCTTAGTTTCCACTAATGACATACAATGGCTAGGTCTTCACCCTAGTTTTCTTAGAATGATCTGAGGCCGCACCCATGGCAAATAGGTTTAGGCAGTAGTAACTACCAAGGAATACATAGCCCCATATGTCCAACACCCACTAGACACTAATCAAAAATAGAGTTGGGCTTATAACAATGCCCTATAGTGAAACACTCATACATGCAAATTTTCTCCAAATAGACTACAACTATCAGTTAGACATTTTATCAAACATCTTACCTGCAATGATTTATAATAATAGAAATTTGAAAAAAATGAGGTTACCTTGGCAAGGAGTAATCATCAGAGATGTAATAATGTCGATCTCCACTTAATACGGACCACAACCACATTGTCTCGGTGTCACCAATACTTCAACCCCGGTTGGCACTTGGGTTTCTTGAAGTAACTCACAAGAACCAAATTCTAGGCTCTTCATCTTTTTCTTTTTTCTTCTTTCTCTTCTCCTTGTCTTTACTTTCAATGGAGCAATAATGGCATTCACACTCACACACAAAGAGAGGAGAAAACTTCTTCTCTATTTCCCTCTTCTTCTCTTTTCTTCCCTTTTCTTTTTCTTTCTCTTGGTAACAACCAATAAAATTTGTTGCATTGGTTTCCAGCAACTTCTTAAACCTCTAATGGGGCTATGGATCAAGTGCAAGAGGATGGAAGTCTTTCCTTCAAACCCTAAGCCTTACATAAGATTCAACTCATTTTTTCGATCACTCTGCAATCCCTCTGCTTGATTTCTTCCCTCTAATGTGTAGAGCCCAAAATTCTGAAGAATCTCCAACTTGAATCACCCAAATCGAAATTAAGATGAGAGAGATATGGCCATTTGAAGTTGGAGTAATGAGATAACATGAAATAGAATCTTCGTAGGAGTGACGTAGGCTACACCAGTGACCTGCGCAACAGAGGCACAGATCTAACCGTAGATCTCATCTAAAAGATCTTATAATCTAAACCATCCGATTAAACCAATGGACAATAGATCTAAACTATTAGATTTGAATCTTACAAAGTCAAAGATGACATCATCATAACATACATGCTGACATCGTCAGACACGTTGTCGATCGTCAATTGGCTAGTGTAGCATGTTTCACGATACACTATCGGTTAACTTTAATAAAGCTCCACTGATCATGACTGTTAGATCAGAACCGATCTGATATGATTGGCTCAGATCAAGATACGGAGAATCTCTTTATAGATTCTATGCACATGCATTACACACAATCAGGACTCAATACGGTGAGGTGCAACAACATGATGTCCGATGCACTTCACCAATGAGGACCTTCGCGTAGGAATCTAAGCCGTCTCGTCAGTGCCTAAGTTCAACAGTCGTTAGATGAGAATAAGGACTACGTGGTTTCATCTGAACTCTCCATTCTACAACTCTATACTCTCTTTTATTACAATTAAGTCCTTACCTCCATATATTTCAATGCTGAAACACCCTTATCAACTCAGACCTTTAAAATCTTGAAATTACATAAAACCCCCTCAAATTTTAAAATTAAAATCTGAAAAATCCACCCAACTCTGAGAGTAGTCTATTGATTTTTTTGTTCAAATTTTTGAACCGACTTCACAGAAACACATGGTAGCTTTTTCATACGATATCCAATTGAGATGAAACAAAGTGCATTGGAACCACGACTGGACTCTCTACAACTTTTCAGAAGATCCAATCATCTAACTCAACCATATAAAATGACAAAAATGCCTCTAGACCTTTCTATTGATGTATCTTCCTCATATGGAATTGGAATGCAATGAAATTAGAACCATTGGAAAGATCTGATTTTTGTCATATCATTACATTGAGAACACTTATTTTAAAAAATTCATCTTCAATGCTGAAATTGCCCTTGACTATAACAAATACCATAACTTCTTCTTACGTTATCGAAATGCGACAAAATCAATTGCACTGTATAGATAAATTACAATCTATCTTTTTCATGAAGAAATGGTCTTTCAAAAATGTCATTTTCACTGTCAAAAATGCCTCCGAACATAAATAGGCCAATTTTTTTAGTTTTAGCCTAGAAACTCGCACCACCTATCATAGATGAATCAAACCACTCCATGCACACAATGTGGTTATGTTATCTCATTGATGACATTGAACGCTGCCATGTCATCACTTTCGACCACATCACCCAAATTGGTCACATTATCACCGTCACATGGCCAGGTTGCCAACAAAGATAACTGTATAACAAATTTTTTACATAGGTTAGGGCATTGCCGTCGCTTGAGAAGCTAAATTAAGAAAAACCATAAATTCGAGAGCTTAGGGCATCACTGTCGCTTGAGAAGCTAAATTGGGAACAACACGAACAAATTAAGAGCTTAGTGCATCACCGCTTTCATATATAAGGGCATCATTTGCTGAAGAGGACATTTGTTCGCTAGAGAAGGTAGAGCTGCAAAGAATCTTTGCTTGCCAGAAAAGACAAAGTTGTAAGGAAACCTTCCTCTTTGGAGAAGACAAGAAATTTCAAGATCGTTAATGTTTGGAAATTTTCTCCACCCAGCCTTTTGTTCAATGGAAGGTTGAAGACAATATATAAGGGTACTGTGGGTATTATATAAAAAATGGCTCCACTTAACGGATCAAATCTCAAAAGCCTCTCACAATGTTAGTTGGGCTATGTTTATTTGTAATTTTTGAAACGCAAGGGGGTAGATGTAATTAGGTCAAACCTCAATGGAGGTGTATGTAAATTTCCCTTTTTTTTTTTTATACAAACAGTGGCCAAGGGGCCACACACACACCTAAGGGAGGGTTTGCACACCCATCTATCCACCACTCTCTCCCTTTCCTTCTCAGTCTCAGCATCTCCTTTACTTCTCTCCTATTTTTTATCACTTTTCTTTTTTTTTAGAAAATTACTTGGACACCTCTATGGCCAGATTACTTGAGACACCAAAAGTTTGAAAATATTACTTAAAGCCCCATGAAACTTGACAATGTTAGTCTTTTAGTGGTTGAATGAAAATACCATTTTATCCTTATAAGTTATCGAACTAAAACTTTCAAAGTTAAAATGACCAACTGACCCTTTAAAGGTACCCATGTTCCATCTCAATTAGGGGTGTCAAGCGGTCAGGCTGAGTTTGTCTCAATCAGGCGTAGTTGGGCTCAACCAATTTCTAAGGCTGCATCGTGAACACCCATTTAGCCAAACGAGCTTAGCTAGGGCGAGCATGGTACTATTGATAATCGGGCTAATTGGTGTCGGACTCTAATTGGGCTGCCATAAACGTGCCTTAACAAGGCTACATATCTATTTAATTTTAAACACCCTCTTTAAAATTGGTCTCTTAAATGGGCTTGAAGGAGAATATTAGTAAAATGAGATAGAGATGGGTATAGTAAAGAAATATCTCGTAGTTTAAATGGATTAAGCCAAATATGAGAATAATAGCTAAGTAACTAAGGTACTCGATCTTCAGCCCATGGAACTCAAGTCAATTAAACTATGCATGAAAAACTTAAGTTTAGCAAGTTCAAAGCAATTAAACTATGCCTGAAAATGATAATGTTCAGATAACAACCACCACCATCTCAACTGTGCATATCAAAATAGCCTTAGCATTAAATATAAGTAGTATTAAAGGGGTTAGGCTAGGTCGGGCTTAAATGAGTTGGTTCAAGTTAGGCTTATAAATGTGTCAGGTTGGTTGGGTTAGGTGGTAGCACCCTGTATTACCTGTTTATTAATGTGTCAAGCTATTAATTGGGCTAGGTTAGGCCAGGCCATAAAAGTGTCGGGCTCGATCAGGCCTATCGGTGTGGGCCTGGAATTGATACCATTAATCTTAATTGTCCATTAGTCTAGCAGCACACATGAGGAGTGTCGACGTTTATGGAGGACCACAACTTCGTTTTCTAGGGAATTATGGACTTGTATTTCTAGGTTCCCCTAATTCAACTGACCTTGCTAGCTCTACCAATGGTGAGTCTGATGTTTCATGGGGCAAAGATGAGGCTATCGGAGAACAGTTATTGCACCAAATTGTAGGGGTTGATGATAGCATAAATCCCCCTTCACCCCTTCTACACCCCATCCCTAACCCGGATTTGGCTCATCTCCAATTCTTGTCCAAATCCTTCTCTGTGTGTGACACGTGTACAACGGTCAATCCAATGGTTGTGGATGTTGGGGTTATTCAAACAACCATTTGGTAGAGAGATTTGAATCCGACCTGATAGAAGCACCTCTAAAAAATGTCTCTCAACCTCAAATAACGAAGGAAGAAACTCCTGAATTTTTCTCCTCTCAAGTTGAAATGAAGGAGGGTGGAAATATTAGGAGAAGGAGCCAAATCCCCCTCTATCGTCTCTCAGATCCCATGGTTGAAAGATACAAGATCTTCAACCTTTGCTAGAATAAGTGGGTCTTTAAGCATTGTGCGAGAATGTTAAGTGATGGGATTACATTGTATTACTTGACTTGAGAAGATTACAACCTAGTAGTCTATATATATATAGAGCCTAGATCGGAATCCACATAATTTGAAACTCTATCTGATAAGGAGATCTAATAGGAAAAGTTACATTAGAACATGAACTCTTTGAGAGGATAGGGTTTGATATCGTATAGAACTCTAGTGAGGTAAGAGTCCTAATAGAAAGTAGAGATCGGTAACCAGTGGGACTCCTACAAGATTGGAGAAGATAGGCCAGCATTGGTGGTGATAGTGTCAAGGCAGAGTGGAAGTCAAACTCTTGCATATACACCCCCTCAAGGTGGGGATTTGAGCACTCGAATTCCCAGCTTGTCCTAGAAAGAAGAAAATCATGTATGGCGGAGGGCCTTCATTAGAATACGCAAAGGGTAGGGCCTCCTTAGAGAAGGAGGTACTTAAGTGACTCATATTGAGGCATCCTGTTCAAGCTAAAAGTTAGCTGGAGTGGCATCCTGTAAGTGAAGGACCTTCATTATTGAGGCATCTTGTTCATGCCAAACATTAGCTAAGGAGAATCCTAAGGGCAACGGAGGTTGCGTAGAACATAATCATATAGTGATTGAAGCTTCTTTTTCACGCCACACTATAACTTGAGTAATACCTTGAGCGTAAGTTTGTAGCCGAGAACATAGTCAAATTAAGCTAAAGGAGAGAAAAAAATAGTAAGAAAATAAATCAAGTAGGGTGAGGCTTGTTTAAGCTTTTGGATCTTGAATGGTAGCACGACTTGTTAGAGCTTTTGTCACAAATAATTGTGTTTATATTGAAGGTGGTAATAGGGATTGATGGTAGTGGGTCGAGTCGTAGTAGGGAGAAGCAAACTCATTGTGGTGGGAGAAGATATGATTGAGTTTTTTTTTCCAGAAAGGAAGAGGGGGAGAAGAGAATGGCAAGATCGACTATAGTTAGGGGAGTGAACTAGAAGGCTCTGATACCACGTTAAGTAATAGGATTACATTGTATTACTTGACTTGAGAAGATTACAACCTAGTAGTCTATATATATATATATATATATAGAATCTATATAGGAATCCACATAATTGGAAACTCTATCTAATAAGGAGATCTAATAAGAAAAATTACATTAGAACACAAACTCTTTGAGAGGATAGGGTTTGATATAATATCGAAGAAGATAGGTCAGTATTGGTAGTGATAGCGTCTAAGGTAGAGTGGAACTCAAACTCTTACAAATAGAGAAGAAGGCAAAGATGAGCGTTAGGAAGAAGAGAATAGTACTAGTAGCAGTCATAAGCATGGATGATGATGACACTCTCTCTCAGTTTGGGTTATATTGTTGGTGTACGATGTCTTGTATTCCGTCATAGTTTAATCCAGGGAGTACTGGTGCAGGCACCTCGACAGGTAGGATGACAGTCCCGCTAGCCGGTTAGCAGGTTGTGGGGGTTGCAAGGGGGCAAGAGTTTAACTTTTTTATTTAAGGGTAGTTTTGTATTTTTTAGATTAGGGTTTTTTGATATATATTTGTAGCGAGAGTTTCTTTCTCTGTAATGCAAGCAATACTGAGAAGTGTGAGGATGAGTGTTGTAATACTATTCTCCATTAATAGTCAAGTAGTTTCTCATCTCACCGAGGACGTAGGCAATCTTTCCAAATCTCGTAAATTTATGTGCATTGCTTGTTTTTATTTTTCCATTATCTTCTATATCGTTTTAGGGTTGCGTTTCTACATATATTTGAGCGTTTGGAAGAAGTAGGGCATATTGGGGACTGGGAGCATTTGTTTCTAATGACAAGTTTTAAGAACTGGTTTGCTTGAGAACGTTTACAAAGAATGTCACACCTCGTTCACATAGAACCGGACCGGTGATCGAGTTAACTCCGGTTAGCCCAAACCTGCTAGGATCATCTGATACAGTACCCTACCACAACATACCCACATCTGAGATAAGTGTTCAAAAGTTTAGCAGAAGACTTAAATTACCTGTAATTATCCCCAATATACTTGATACTCAAATTGTAGTATATGGCTAAGTACATGTGGGCCCATAGGCATGATATTTACACAAAAGAATAACAATTTACGTATTAAGTACACAAAAGGGGAGGTCATCAAAAATAAAAAAAAACGAAATCCTATACGGTATCATTACTGCGGTCCTACAGCACAGCCCTCGCATATGCAATCAGCACCATGCTCATACTCCTCAGGGACCCATCAATCCTCAATAGAAAACTCGACTGTGGGGCCTAACTCCTGATCTTCAGGCGGGTGACCTACAAAATCATCTAAAAGAGGTATGCACGTGGGATGAGCTCACTAGCTCAGTAAGTGAAAAAAAAGACCACACAAACATTCACATCCATTATGCACTATATGCTATGCAATTCATTTTAAATCTTATCCATCTAAATAACATTACTAAGTCATAGCTTATGTACTACTCACAACCACAGTGTGCGTATGCCCCAGGTATGAGTCACGAACTCCATCCCGCGATATGCCCGTTGGGTTGTTGGATAAGGCCCACCGTGAGTACTCAGAAAAGTAAAGCATGTCGACTACTAGCTCTTAACATAAAAGTAAATGACACAAATGTAAAGGTGCTGACCCCAGTAATTTAAAAGCAGTATGATTGACCTTCTTAAATATACCATTGAGGTTGCTGATTGTTATAATGACCCGTCGGACATATATCTAACCACCACAGTGACCCGACAACCACGACCACTGCTCCCCCCAAGTGATAACCCAATACCTCAACCTCTATTGGGAAGGGTCGTAGCACAGGGAATAAAAATCCTAAACCGTATGCTCCTATATGATAAAGTACGATTACATAGTACCACCGCGTCCCATACCACGGGCCACCAATGCACTTGTTTCCAAATCGACTACGACGTCTAGTCTAATAATGCATCATGCACAGTAATCCAACCATTCAACACATAAGCACATCAATCATTTAGCATTGAGAATGTAAAGCACAACACACATATCATAAATCATTTGTTTAGAATGCATAAGCAATGCATGCGAATGGCATACGAGGATGACTAATCAACACATAATTTTCATGATGACGTGGCTAGTCTAGATACAAATTGATGATACAAAAACAAGCTTAAAATAAAGTCAAATTCCTCCCCCCACTGACCTATTGTGTACAAAAGCTCACATTCGGTACAGGTGAGATCCGGCATGAGAAATGTAAATTCTAGTGGAACCTATTATAAGTGAATGAGGTTAGCATTTCACCACCTTAGTGTTAAAAATAACAAGGTTGGATGTTTAAATCATGTTTAAAATCATAAAAGGAGGTTGCTCGCCCGTTTTGGATCCATTCGGGCTCAAAAATCTGACTAGTGGGCCAACAGGTGGGCCAGACAGCCCACCTGTCATCGCCCGTCGGTCCAATAGGTGGGCCAGATAGCCCACCGGTTCAATCGGTGGGGCCTCTCAGGTGGGAGAGTTCTCCCGTCGGTCTTCGCCTGCCTGTTGGAATTAAGGGGCTGCCCCAACAGGCAGGCAGCTTCGCCCGTCGGTCTTCGCCCACCTGTGGGGGCGAAAATTGGTTTTCCCCTTTGAAACGTTCCTCAACCTTGGGAAAACCAAATGGGGCTGTTCCAATCACATTTTCTACACATCTAAGGTCTTATAAGATGATTTTAACCTAGGTCTAAGTTAGATTTAAGGATTGAAAAGCAATCTTATCTTCTTTGCTCAAGAACTCTTCCAAAACCCCATAATCGCCTCTTAACTTAAGAAATCACCAATACTTCTCCAATCTTGTAAACACTACTTTAAATCTTCAAAATCAACACATAGACCATCTATTAACCTTAGATTCATCATCTCAAGTGGGATTAACAAGATCTCAAGGAACTCTACCTAAATCAAGGGTTTCACTTGGGGTTTTGTGAAAGTTTAAGAAGTATAGCCTTCGTTCACCTCAAATCGTAGGTCTTATGTTGGGGATCACTTTTCCGGTGCCGGAATGAGAAGATCAAACCTCGGCGTCGCTTAAAATCATTTCTTCCTCTTTTCCTTTTCCTTTTTTTTTTTTCTTCTTCGTTCTCTTTTCTTCCTTTCTTTTCTCTCTCTTCTTTACTCTTCTCACCCACTCTTTAATGCATTAAATGAGAAAAGGAAAAACACAATAAGTACTATTTATACTAAAGAATATCTAGTAACCACATGGGTGGATCACATAGGTGGGCGGGTTCACCCGCCTGTGACCGCCCACCTATTGGTCAAAACTTAGCCAAACAATTAAGATTTCGATGGAATTCGAATCTCGGCATATATCTCTCTCGGCACAAGATATATAATACGGACGGATACACTTTAGGATACGACTACATACCAGCATTACCCGTACATGACCTTATGATACGTGCATGTACGCGGCTTGGGTACCCCCGTCTCCTTTGGCAGTGACTCGGACTTGTCTGGCCAGCCTGTGTTCAAAGTCACCCTTGCCATCATGGCCCATGGGCAACCCTAAACCCTACATGGTTAAACCGGGTTAACCATGTAAGTAAACCAGGTTTTAAAAGTAGGGTATCACAAAGGAAGATAGGGTCGTCTTCATACGTTGTAGATCTCTCTCTCTCTCTCTCTCTGAGACCCTTAGCCTAGAGTGGTTGTTGTTGGGTTGAGGCTTGGGCAACCCCTTTCCCTAAATCCTCTGTACCCGCACTAGACCCTCTCTAGCGGCCGTCTATGGCAGACATTGCCTTTATTCCCTCTTTTGCTAATTCCACCTCTTAGTCATCGTCGGCGTGTTGGAAGAAGCTTTTTAGAAAATTATTGTCCCGAGATTAATGATTTTAATTCCACATTTTCCTTTCATTTTCATTGGATTTTTGAAAAAGAAGAAACAAACAAAAAGCATCATTCTTCCCTTTCTTTCTTTCTTTTGTTCATCTTAGGTTCAGTTCATTTTGTTATTCTCTTGGTATGCATCAAAGGTGCCGTTGATGTCAGTTATGGTGTAGGTAGGCCTAGGGTTCATCATCCAGTCAATGATGGTGGATTTTCTCGAGAAAAAAAACATTTCCTGATCATCTCCCTTCTTGTTCTCCGATGGTCCTCCTCTCCCTTCCTCTTCTTCTCTTCTTCTCTTCTTCTCTTCTTCTCTTCTTCTCTTCCTCCTTCGTCCTTCTTCTTCGTTCCTCTTCCTCTCCATCACTTTTTCTTTTGATTTGTTCAGGGAAGCGGGTCAGATCGAAGACCTTATGCAGGTCAAAGAGTTGTTTGGGGAACTAGGGGTTTGAAAAAAAGGTTTTTATCTCATTAAGATTAGAAGGTAAAACGTGTCGCAAGCAAGTAAAGAATTGATGAATGAACAATTGGAGACGGGCCAAATCTATCCCCACCCCCGGCCTGAAATTTTTTACCCTACCCCTCCTCTTTCCCACCCCCCGTTACTACAGACCACTCCTAAACTTAGTTGTCGTTCCCATTCTCACTGTCTAATCCTCTGCAAACACCATGACAAATTATACTGCCATCAACCCCACCTCTTGTGCTAACAGTAAGGTTTCATAGTCTACAGATATTGGTACCAAATGAGTGAGCTGCATTGCATTAGGGGAAAGCCTAGCTACTCTCGCCCATAATAATAGAAAAGAATAAGACACGGAATTTGCAACCTCGAAGACACTACAATCTTTCTAATAAGAGAATTTTGTTTCATGTTTTGACGATTTGAGCTTGTACATTATCCCATGTTTTTGCCATTTTCTTTGTTTCTTCTTCTCCCTAAATTTCTTTAGACATTGTGACCCAGATAAGCATATAATCAAAAACGTTTTGTTGCTTATGATTGTATCTGTGTTTTTTTTTTGTTTTTTTTTTTTTTTTTTTTTTTTTTTGGTAAATGATTATATCTAGAGTTCAGACTAAGATGTTTTGTTATTGGATTTTTTCATTTCTCCATCTTCTTCTTCTTCTTCTCTCTTTCTCTCTCTTCCCTGAATCTTCATTAGACTTAATTAGTGAGGTTAAACTTAGATTTTGCCAATGTAGCTCCACTGCTTCACCCATCTTCATCACTGCCAGTAAGTTGCAGGTGGGAATGGGGTTGGGGGTGGGCTCAGGGAGCCATAGGGGGAGGAGAGGGAGCCGGAGCTGGCTATGGAAAAGGGATGGAGGAGAAAGTGGGAGGGAAGAGGGACTCCAATCCTCTGCGCCTGGCAGTGTGTGGCAATGAGGATCCAATGGTTGGGAGGGCCCCGGCATGCACCTTAGCCATCAGATGCTCATTGCCAGTCATTGCCTCCCTGCAGAGGAATTTTGTGTAGAGAAGTGGAAAAAAAGTTACTTTTATCTTAAAAAGTTGGTAAGTGACATGGAGTAGGCAAATAAGTCTGGTTAGGAGACCAACTTCATAAAAATTAGCTTTTACCTTCAATTAATGGGTGTAAGGGTCTATTCACTAACCTTAAAGGGTAGTTTGGGTATTTAGATTTTTTTTCATCCATGGCATTTCGGTGACTAGTCACCAATGGATAAGGTTAGTTGTAATAAATCTTAAATGCAAAGGTGGTTCAAGTAAACTTTTCAAACTTTTAGGGTGTCAACCAGTCTTGATATAGTACATGGGGTGTCCAAATAATATTCCCTGGGTCTTGGTGTCCAAGCATGGCATCAAGTATCGGCATTGGATCTGTCGTATCAGATCCATATCAGTTGAGACCGATCCCGAGATGGGTATCAGTATCAGCTGAGACCGATCCCGAGATGGGTATCAGTATCAGCTGAGACTAATCCCGAGATTGGTATCGAATATCGATCCAGATCGACCAATCAGACCCAATCCGTTAAAAAAATATTTTTTAAAACTTAAAGCAACAATGGAGATTCTTCAGGCGTTACCTAGACAGCTCAGAATGGGTGATAACTCACTGCTACAGAGAGATAAATTCAGCTATTGATAAATTGACAAAACATGCTGCTACAAGTTGTTCCTCAAACACATAGGAAGTTGCTCCAAACTTTATTATTTTTTATCTGCAATGGGATTGCCAGAATAGGCCTAGATTCAGATTCATGTAATCTCAAAGAGTTCTTTTTGTATCATTCTCATTTTTTTACATAGTAATACACTTTTGCTGACCATTAGCAAAAAATAAAATAAGAGAGAGAGAGAGAGAGAGAGAGAGAGAGAGAGATATGCGGCTATGCCCCTGCTTCTGCCCGAAAACCTTTCTTCTTCCTATTGTTTGCATTGAGAATTCTTCTTTGTCATTGATACTGGCGACCGGCGATTCACAAGAAGATTGTAAAGGCTCGGTGGGACAGCAATTGCAGCGGTGGAAAAGATTACAGAGATAGCGAGGGTGAGATCTCCCTTGCCCTATCTGTAAGGAGTTGCACTGGAGTAACATTATATATGGGTGATTCCTTCACAATTCAGATAAGCGCAAGAACAAGCCCCAACCACTCTATCTCCAGCAAGCTCAAGAGGAAGCTCTTTAAGAAATGGCGAATGGAACAGAAGAACCTTCCTCAGAAGGGTGTCGTCACCATGGGAGATGTTGAGATGGCTATTGGCGAAGGGACATTTGTAGATACCAAGAAGACGTGGACAAAATTTCACTTGAAGAAGAATTCGAAACTTAAAATTAAATTGAAAAGTAATGCTAAGAAACAAAAAGGATCACTTGCACCAATTGTGGAGGCTCCAGTTGATGTGATTGGGTAACTAGTGAAGGGACAGTGCATTTCTAACACACTATGCCTGGATGATGGGTTGAGGTGTTTTTTTAGATTTAAAACAAAATTTTTTTTGACCAGTCCAAGAAAACTGTACGATTTTTTATCCTTAAGCGATCCTTACCGATACTAATCCATATCGTATCGGTCTCGGATGTGACAGATACCGAATTTTAAAACCCTGGTAATTTTTATGGGCTGTCCAAGTATGTGTCCTTTTTTTTTTTTTTAATTATGAATGTGGCGAATCTTCTTCCCTTGTTAAAAACGTTCCTCCTCTTTTCTATCTCCCCTTCCTATTATTTCTTTATTTTCCCTTTTCCTACTTTCTCTCATATTTTTTTTAGGAAATTACGCTCCCGTATAATTTTTCAAAATTACATATAGATCCAAGCATTTGAAGGAATTACGCTCGCTCCCTTGGATTTTGCAAGATTCTCACAATTAAGCCCAATCTGTTAGTGTCCATTAAATTAGAACTGTTAAGTGATGACATCACCAAATACCATATCATTTAATGCCCAAAATGCCATTCTTTATAGATGAAATTAACTATGTTGATGAGCAAATTTATGTGAGAAATCTAAGTAGTAAAGCATGCATTTTTACATATTTAATGCCCAAAATGCCATTCTTTGAATTTTACAGGCCTTAAGCATTATCGGACATCATATCTCTCCGATAACAACTACCTAGTGTAGTTGGTGAGCTATGGTGTGTAAAATTCTCTTGCTCACCAGAAGGTCTCAAGTTTGAATCTCATGGGTTGTATTTTTTTTAGAGAATTTTGTTGAAGATTTCCTGCTTTTCACTCACAAGGAAAATTGTGGGAGGGGTTTCTTGCGCAAGAAAAAAAAATGAGAA
>NC_056564.1:6149554-6223528 GCF_013358625.1 Macadamia integrifolia | reverse complement strand
AAAAAAAAGGGAAAAAAAAAACAAGCAAAAAAAAATTATAGGAAATTTCTCCAAGTTTATTTCTCTCTTTTCTCTTCTCCACCTTAGCACTTTTGATCTCAAAAGATCTCACCTACTAATTGTGGATTTTTTCCTTTGAGGAAAGAGAAATTCATTTCCTATAAATACAACTCATGTAAGAGGAGGGGAGACACTTCATTCTTCTTCTAGGTTTTTTTTTAGTTGCTCTCTCTCTCTCTCTCTCTCTCTCTCTCTCTCTCTCTCACTCTCTTTAATCTTAGTTCTTCTTTGTTTTTGCTTTAATCACTTTTGTAATAGTTTTTTATTTCAATTAATGCAAGCACTCTTTTATTTTTATTTAACATTTTATGTTTATGATTTATGCAATTGAGTTGTAATTTTTAAGTTATAGTTCTAGGCTTATATCTAAGTGACAAGATCACGAGTCGTGGAGCATCTCTTTTTCAAGTTTATTTTTTTCTTCAAGATTTGTTTTCTCCAGACCTAGAAATTTTAGATTTGCTTCATTCCAAATCTAGTTTTTAGGGTTGACAGTATCTCAAATCACCCAAGCTTTCAAGTTCAAGCATTGATTCAGGTAGGTAAGCTTCTTTAATAGTCTTCTCTCCCCACTCTCATTCCCTTTTCTGATTACCCTTTCTTTCTTAATTTAGGATTTTAATTTCAGTCATTTCATTATTGCTTTCCCTTTCTCCCAAGGTTCATGGCTAGTGTATGTGTTGGCTTTGCCCCTCTTAGCCATTGAACCATCATTTTATTATTTTTATTTTAATTGTCTCACTTTCCCTAAAATCAAGTAGAATAACCCTTATAAGAGTGACTCTCTGGTTAAGTAGGGAAGCTCATATTATGATGCATCCCTCGGGCTAAGTAGAGAAACCTACTTGTGAGGCTCTCTCTAGCTTTATCCCCTTCTTTTCATTTTATTTTTATTTCAGAATTTTTTTCTTCATTGCTTTTTAATTGCATGGGTTGTTTATTTTTAGTTATTTATTTATTTAATTTTAATTATGTGGCTTGCGTATTTAAATTGTTAGATGACTAATGGTTAGGATGTTATTTTAGATACATATGTTTAGGACGGTAGTTAGAATTAGATCACAATCATTAATCGGTTCACATTCGCATTATTAAAAGAAGCAAAAAATAAAGTGATTGCTCTCCCTGTGTTCGACCCCTAGCTATACTGATCCGTATGCTTGCGATTATATTTTAAATCCTAACAATGCCATTGGATTAAAAAAGAGGAAAGGTCGCTTCCCTCATCATCTTCAAGCTATGTTATGGACATCATCTTCAACCTCTGTTTTCTTCAACCTTTAATCGACTCCAGCAAAGTTGAGAAGAATGGAGAAGTACTGGAAATCAATTGATTTGTTTGCTTTATTGTAAGGTTTTCTTCAACCTATGACCTATTATACCTCTTCAAGCATGGAAATCAATTTGGATTTTCTTTTCTGCAATTCAAGGTCTGAAGTACTATAAAGAGATCGTCTCCGAGAACCATTCGTTGTCATCTTCCCATTGATTAGTTTTTTGGGGTTTCTGCTTCAATTGATCTATTTGCTTTATTCTAAAATTAGATAATTCATTCAAGAGCTCTGGAGTAGGAACTAAGTACTTTGAGTTCTTGAGCTCAAAGTGAGTCTGTATTTTATGAAGATTTATAAACCCTTCTTGGTCTTGTTGGAGTTTTAAGTTTTAAAACAACTAGTCTCTTCCTTTGTTCAAGTTCTTGGGTACTAGTAAAAGCATGTGGGCTAAAGTTGACAATATATGTACTTACTTATTAATACATATATAGTAGTTAAGGGACACACCCATACACGTATATCATGCAAGGGACACACCTATATGTATGGATACATACAAGGGACACACCTATAGAAAATAGATGCACCCTATGTGTGAAGGGACACATACCTGTACATACAAGTGCCTGTAAACGTACCGGTACACCTGTTCACATGCAGGTACATTTGGGCCTATAAATACTCACTGCCTACATACCAGAAAAACATAACAAACAAAAGAGAATGTCTATCTTGTCTTGTACACTCATACCGTATTGTATTCTATTTTGTATCTTCTTTTCTCCTTCATCTCTTTGAGTTTCTTAGTATAGCTTACAGACTCCCTTTCTTAATTACACCTAGAAGTGCAACCTTTGTGATTAAGGGGCGATTTTATCTTGGAGGTAAAAGAGCAAGTCAACCCTTTATGCATAAAATAGGGACTCTTTAACACCTTAAGGAAAGTATCTTATACGACTTCACCATACTGTACCTGCATACATAACTTTCTGTTGCTTTAATTTTTGTACATGATACAAGGACTGCATCTCAAAGGTTAGTGCATCATCTATGTTCATTTCAGATAAGTTTAACACTGCCGCTTTAATATTCTGTTACAACAGGTCTTGCAAGATTTGGAGATTTCCCAAAGACCCCATCTATTAAATTGGATCTCATGAGCTCAAAAGACTATAATCTAATACTAAAAGGCTTGTTTGAACTGAGAGGAAGAGAGAGACCTTGACTCGGTTGTGGCTCATTTCCATAGGGTAACATGTACACATCTTAAAGATGAATCATCCACTATTAACTTGGTTTGTGCCAACTTGATTCCACAATTAGACTCTGACTCATTCCTTCAGATAACCCAGTTGAGATATTCTTAGAGGGAAGCCCTAACATCTCCATCTTAAGTTGAAGAGCTCTGAATTCGATGTGAAAATAGGGATATGAATCATGGGGTTATTAGAAGAACTGCCCAAGTAAGAAAACCTAGAAGAAGAAGAAGAAGAAGAAGCAACCAAGTTCTTGGTTTTCTGTTAGGATTTAAAATGTAGCCGCAAGCATACGGATCAGTGTAGCTACGGGTCAAACACAAGGAGAGCAGTCACTTTATTTTTTTGCTTCTTTTAATAGTGTAAAAGTGAACCGATTAATGGTTGTGAGCTAATTCTAACTACTGTCCTAAACATATGTATCTAAAATAACATCCTAACCATTCGTCATCTAACAATTTAAATACGCAAGCCACACAATTAAAATTAAATAAATAAATAACTGAAAATAAACACCCCACGTAATTAAAAAGCAATGAAAGAAAAAAAATATTGAAATAAAAATAAAGTAAAAGAAAGGGGATAAAGCTAGAAAAAGGCTCACAAGTAGGTTTCTCTACTTAGCTCGAGAGATGCATCATAATATGAGCTTTCCTACTTGACCAGTGAGTCACTCTTACAAGGGTTACTCTACTTGGCTTTAGGGAAAGGGAGACAATTAAAATAAAAACAATAAAATGTTGGTTCAATGGCTAGGAGGGGCAAAGCCAACACATACACTAGCCAAGAACCTTGGGGAAAAGGGATAGCAATAATGTAATGACTGAAATAAAAACCCTAAATTAAGCAAGAAAGGGTAGTCAGAAGAGAGAATGAGAGGGGGGGTGAGAAAACTACAGAAGAAGCCTACTTACTTGAACTTCAACCCTTGAACTAAAAACTTGATCGATTTGAGATACTACCAGTACTAAAATCCAGATCCAAAATAAACCAAATCTAAAATTTTTAGTATTAGAGAAAATAAATTTGAAGAAAAAAAATTGAACTTGAAAGACATGCTCTATACCTTGTTCTTGTCACCTAGAACTAAGCCTCGAACTAGAATTTGAAAATTACAACTTCAATTGCTTAAACAATAAAAATAAGAGATTGAGTCAAAACCAAAAGTGCTTGTATTAATCGAATAAAAAGAACTTACAAAATTTTTTAAAGCATAAACCTATAACTAGAGCTAGAGAAAGACAAAACTAGAGAAAGAGAAAGAGCAACTAAAAAAAAACCTAAGAAGAGAGAAGTAGAGAGAAAGAGAGGGACCACCCTTTAGGGTTTTGTGGACTCTCTTTTATAGGGAATAGGAGAGAGAGGAGGACGTCCAAGGGTGGATCCCCTTGGACGATTTTGTGGTGAGGGGGAGGAGAGAGAAGAGAGAGAATCGTAGGAAATAGGAAACCTCCAATGATTTTACTTCTTTTTTTCTTCTTATTTTTTTATTTTTTTTCTCTCTCTGTTCTTCAAATGTGAGTAGCCTCTTGGATGATTTTTCTTTTCCTATTTTTTCTCCCTTTTTTTCTATTTTTTTCTTTTATTTCCTTATTGCTCTCTCCTCTTGCGTAAGGAACCCTTTGACCAACCTCCTTTGAGTGATGAGTAGAAGAGAGAAAATATTCTAAAAAAAAACCTCCACAAAAAAATAGCAACCAAGAGGTTCAAACTTGAGACCTCATAATAAGGAAGGGATTTTGCACACCACAACTCACCAATTACACTAGGTAGTTGTTATCAAAAATGAATCTTCAATCACTTAAGGGTGTGGTTCATCGATTATTATTGGCATTTGAAATATTCCTTATGCCTCTGGGATAACTGCAAACGAGCTGGTTCTACATCTCGGTTCAGTTCTGATCCATTATTCTTTTTCTGACCCGAAAAGAATAATCACTTGTATGGGTGACCAAACGGATGTGCACTTTTAATTGAACACGTCCATCTTACTCAGAATTTCATCTTCTTCACAACCATGAAAAGAACCAGGGCCTCTTTATGTGTAAAATTAGAGATATAGCGACTGATAGTCCTTAAGGCCTTGAAAAAATAAAACCTACAAAAAAAGAGTAAAACTCAAGGTAGCTCCATTCTAAATGTGTAAAATGCATGTTTTACTACCTTGGATTTTATACATAAATGTGCTCATCAGAATTCCCCCACACTTAGACTTTGCTAGTCCTCAAGCAAAACAAAAAGAAAAAGAATAAAAACAAAAAACCTAACTCACATTAGTAGGAATCACGGTTGCACTTAGCATATGCAACAAGCCTTTAAACCCCTAGGTCACCCCTAGTGGATAAGTTGTGTCTCATGGGTGTTTATAGTGAATATACACCCAAAATTCAGAATAAACAAATCCCAACCTTGGCTAAAGGTAAGAGCCATACCGATCCAAAGCAAAGATAATTCCTCTTACAATGGACCCCCACACTTACACTTGTATTACCCTATATTAATTCCAGGCACTAGTATATTTCTTAATTTGAAACTCATCTCGTCTCTTCCAAAACATCCTTATCTTAAGGCAAAATCACTTGTGAAGAAATAGAGAACCAATGACTAAGGCGTTGGAGTATTTTTGACCAAACATGTTACCAAGCATTAATGACATTTGTACATTTTTTCTCCTTTTTCACTTAATAAACTCTATTCTACTCCACTACTTTTGGCCTGAATGACATGGTGGAGCAAACACCAAACACCTAAATTACTATGTAGCTTACCTTTTTGCATATGCCCACAAAGACAGTGATGATAGAGTTCTTTCAGAAGTCTCCTCCTTAGGAATTTCTATCAAGACACCACGCTTCCTGAGCCGAAATGCCCTATCTAGTTCCAAGGGAATTAACTCTTATTCTTCTTTATACCACATTTCACACTTCATTTAAAATTGTGCATTTGTCAACTCATGCCAAATTAAAAAGAAGGTATCAACTCTAAATCAAAAGTACAAGGAATTCATAGACTTATATATGGTGCAACACCATAAAACAAGGGTCTCTTATTTTTCAAAAGAAAGTCTCATCTCAAGACACAGGATTATTTCTTTCTTTTCAATAGGATTTTTATACATTCAAAATTGGTACCCTAATCAAAACTTTTATTTTCATACATCAAGCAACCGAATTGTATGATCATCAGCTAAAAGCCAAAGTAGGACTTCAACCTTAGCAAGCTCAAAAATGAAAAGAAAAACAAACAAAACAAAGTGGAAAAAGCAAAAACTGGTTTCCCTCCCCCACACTTAAGTCATGCAATGTCCTCAATGCATGGAAAGAATTAAAAGTGAAGACAATGCAAGTGGGTCATACCTGATTAAAAGTTAATCATCAGTGTAAAGAGGTTCATAGAGATCTATGACCGCTTCACTACCAATAGTAGGAAATTCAAGAAACGGTTTTAAACGCTGACCATTAACCTTCAAAATTACTTCTGTTCCTGGATTCAGAATCTCCACAACCCTATGGGGATATACATTATGGATAATAAATGAGCCATTCCATCGAGATCTAAGCTTACCAGGGAAAAGATGCAATCGAAAGTTATACAATTTGACCTAATCATCAATTGTAAAAAATTTACGCAAAATATAGAAAGCTTTGGTCTTTTCCTTATAAATCCTAAAACTTTCATAGGCATTATTCCTAAGTTCCTCTCACTCAAATAGTTGGAGCCTAAGATAAATTCCTGCATAAGACAAATCAAAGTTGAACTTCTTGATGGCCTAAAAGGCCTTATGCTCCAACTCAGCTGGTAAGTGACAGACTTTTCTATACATCAAACTGTAGGGAGACTGAACAAGGTCGATCTTAAATGCAGTCTGATGGGCCCACAAGGCATCAATGAGCCTAAGGGATCAATCTTTACAGTTGGGATTAATAATTTTCTCTAAGATTTGTTTGATCTGCCTATTAGACACCTCCACTTGGCCACTAGTTTTGGGGTGATAAGGGGTAGATAACTTATGGGTGGTCCCATACTTTTCATTAAGGCCTCAAAAGGTCGATTACAAAAATGATTACCCCTATCAGTAATTATTGCACGTGGTGCACCAAAGAGAAAAAAAATGTTCTCTTTGAGAAACTGGACCACCACTTTGTGGTCATTAGATTTACAACGTATGACCTCTATCCATTTAGAAACATAATAAATAGCAAAAAGTATGTACAAATTCCCAAAGGAATTAGGGAATGGTTCCATGAAATCAATGCCCCATACATCAAAGATCTCAACTACCAAAATAGGGTTGAGGGGCATCATGTTCCTCTTATTGATAGGGCCAAAAGACTAGCAGGCGGGACAAACCTTGTAAAAATAAAAAACATCTCTAAAAAGAGTGGGCCAATAAAATCCACATTGGAGAACCTTTGTGGCTGTCTTCTTAGGTCCAAAGTGTCCACCATATGCATGGTCATGGTAAAAAGAGAGAATGGAATATTGCTCATGATCAGGAACACATCATCGGATAACTGGATCCGAGCATATCTTAAACAAATAAGGATCATCCAAAAAAAGTACTTAACTTGGGAATAAAACTTATACTTATCTTAGGTGGACCAGTGATCCAGAGTCACAGCTGAAACTAAGAAGTTGACAATGTCAGCAAACCATGGTTCATTGGACACTATAAATTCTGTTCATCTGGAAAGTTCTCGTTGACTAGAGAATCGACAGTCAAGGAATTGGGAAGCCAGGATAAATGGCCTACAACTAGGTTTTCAACTCATTTCTTATCCCTAATTTCTAAATCAAACTCTTACAAAAGTAAAACCCACCTGATGAGATGGGCTTTAGCATCATTGTTCTGAACTAGGTATCTAAGAGCAAAATGATCAGTATACACCACCACATGTGAATCAACTAAGACTTAAACTTTTCTAATGCAAACACAACAGCTAAAAATTATTTTCAGTGGTTTTATAGTTGAGTTGTGCATCATTTAAGGTCTTCCTAGCATAGTAAATGACAGTGGGGAACTTATTAATCCTTTGACCCAAAACCGCTCCTATGGTAAAATCCGAAGCATCACACATTAGTTCAAAAGGTTCAGTCCAAACAGGTAGTTGAACAATAGGTGCATTGGTCAATTCCTTCTTAAGTTGCTTGAAGGATTCTAAACACTCTTTAGAAAACTCAAAAGTTTGATCTTTGGCAAGTAATGAAGTGAGAGGTCAGGCTAACTGAATAAAATTCTTAATAAACCTTCTGTAGAAGATCGCATGCCCTAAAAAAGACTGGACGTCTTTAACAGATTGAGGAGGTGGTAAATTATCAATTAAATCCACTTTGGCTCTATCTACCTTAATTTTCTCCTTGGATATTACATAGCCTAAAACAATACTAGATTTAACCATAAAATGGCATTTCTCCCAATTTAAAACTAAATTCTTAGATATGCACCTTTTCAAAACTAGGAAAATATGATGAAGACATTCAGAATATAAATTCCCATAAATTGAAAAGTCATCCATAAATACTTCTAAGAAATTTTTGACCATGTCAGAAAAGATCCTCATCATGCATCGTTGGAACATAACAGGGGCATTGCAAAGCCCAAAGGGCATACGCTTATAAGCAAATGTTCCATATGGGCATGTAAAAGTGATCTTATGTTGATCCTGTAAAGTAATTGGAGCCTGATTATAGCCAAAATATCCATCAAGAAAACAATAATATTCATATCCCGCTAACCTCTCTAACATCTAGTCAATGAATGGCAATGAAAAGTGGTCCTTCCAAGTTTCCGCATTAAGTTTCCTGTAGTCTATGCACACTTGCCAACCTGATTGGACATGAGGTGAAATTAGTTTATTATTGGCATTGGAAACTACAGTCACACCAGACTTCTTAGGTACTACGTGAACTGGGCTTACCCATTGGCTATCAGAAATAGGATAAATTATTCTATGATCCAAGCACTTTAGGATCTCTTTCTTAATGGCTTCCATCATCACTGTGTTAGCTCTTCTTTGGAGTTCCGTGGATGGTTTGAAATCCTCCATAAGATGTATATGATGTTACATAATATAAAGACTTATACCCTTAATATCAGCTATGGTCCAACCTAGAGCTTCCTTATTATATTTTAACACTTTAAGTAACTTCTTTTCCTGGCTAGAAATCAAATTTGAAGAAATTATTACAGGAAGAGTCTGGTCAAGCCTTAAGAAAGCATACCTCAAATTAGATGGTAACTCCTTAAGATCTAGCGTAGGGGTCTCAACTATGGAAGGTTTGGGAATGGAATTGGAAAGGGGTCCTAAGGGCTCCACAGATGTGTGAAGACTCAAGACTTCAGAAAAGAAATTTTCATTATCATCATCCAACTCATTCATACACTCTTAAAATTCTGAATCAAAATCAATATCAAAGTTGGTAATTAAATCATCAAAAAAGTCCAGAAAATCCTTAAGCATATTGATCTCTTCTTCCATATGTGGTTGCTTGCCTATCCTATATATGTTAAATTCAACAATTTGATTACCAAAAGATAACCTTTGGAAATCATTCTGACAATTGATTAATGCATTAATGGTAGCCAAGAATGGTCTTTCTAGAATTATTAGGATCTCATCCTTGGTTGAGAAGGACTTGGTATCTAACACAATGAAATCAATAGGGAAAATAAATTCCCCCACCTTTAGTAAGACATCCTCAACCATTTCTTTAGGAATCTTAATAGACATATCTACCAACTGAAGAGTAGTTTCAGTGACTTTCAATTCTTTCAATCCTAGTTGCTTGTACACATAGGAAGGTAAAAGATTCACACTTGCGCTAAGGTCAAGTAAGGTATGCTCAATGTAGGTGTTACCTATAACACAAGCTATGGTAGAGCTCCCTGGATCCTTATACTTGGCTGCTATAGGCTGAGTAATTATGGAACTAATGTTACCTGCCAAGAATGCCTTTTTGGGCACATTAGTGATACATTTATAAGTACACAAATCTTTTAGTACCTTTGCATAGATAGGGATCTGGGATATGGCATCCAAAAGAGAGATGCTCACTTTTACTTTTTTGAAGACTTCTAAAATTTTATCCATGGAAGCATTCTTCTTTTTGTTTATCAAGTGATTAGAAAATGGGACAGGAGGAACATAAGGACTATTAGGGATTTGCCATTTTTTAAAAGAATCATTTGATTCATCAGACGAACTTGGAATAAGAGGAGAAGATTTAGGAACACTCTGTTGGTACTCTCTAACACTCCTAAGGGTATAAAAAACATTACATTGGTTAGAAGGCCCTTGTTGGGTCTGAACTTGTACTATATTCAGTGGTGCATTAGTTGGTGCTTGTGAACTAACAGACTGATGATGCCTAGGGTTAGGCTTTGGTTGACTGGGTAAAGTTCCCTTCTCCCTCTCACGCATAATTGAAACAAATTGAGTGAGTTCTCTCTTAAGATTTTGATGGCTTGTCATAAGAAGGGTCATATTTCTTTCCAAGTCACTTATTCTACTTGCCTCTCTAGTGTTGGTAAACTCAGGGGATTGCTGATAAGATGATAGGAGAGGGGCCCGTGGAAAACTAGCCTGAGGTCCTACATTTGACCTAAGAAAAGTATTTTAGAAAAAAGATTGTTGTACAAAGGGAGGCCTTTGGGGTTCAGGTTGACCTTGATTATGGAAATTGGAAGGCCCTGCTTGGTTGCCCTGATTCCAGGAGAAATTTAGGTGATTTCTCCATCCTGGATTGTAGGTGTTACTATATGGATTATTCTGGTATAAAGCATTAACACTATTATTAGAAATGCCCCCAAAGTGTTAAGGCATTCTTCTATAACATGTCCAGGGGACTAGTATCAAGTACAATCTTAACCAAATGGACTGAAGATGGCTCTCTAGGAATAATAGCCTCAATCCTCTTGATTTGGCTATCTAAATGGGCTTCCTTGGCTACTACCCTATCCACAAAATATCATTTTCATCCTATAGTTATTTCACTCTCTTGGGTTTATTCCCACCCATGGGTTTTGTCAGCTAAGTCAAGTAAGAATTCCCATACATTTTCTTCATCGCTAAAAGATGTGAATCCCTCAAGGCACATAGACTCTATCATTTTTTTAGTTGGGTAATCAATACTCTCATAAATTATTTGACATAAATGCTATAAGTCTAGGCCATAGTGAAGGCATTCTTGGAGTAGATCCTTGAATCTCTCTATAAGTTTGGAAAAGGACTCACTAGGCTTTTGCCTAAACTGAAGGATATCACTTCTAAGCTTATTGGTCTTATGAGTTGAGAAAAACTTCTTAAGGAAGACAACTATGAACTGTTCCCATGAGGTTATGGAATTTGTGAGTATCCCATATAACCATTTCTTAGTTTGGTCTTTCAATGCAAACGTAATGAACCTAAGCTTAACAGCATCATCAAAAAGCTGTTGGATCTTAATTAGAACACATACCACTTCAAATTCCCTTAGAAATAGGTATGCATCCTCAGAGGTCAGCCAATGAAAGTGGGGCAACATAGTGATCTACTGAGATTTGAGCTCAAAATTATTGCCCTAGGCTTGTGGTAGAACTATGCAGGAAGGTTGGGCTGCTCTAGCAGGGTAGAACCTATCTTTCAGAGATTTAGGTGGAGGGTTTTACTATTGGTCTCCCATATTGAAGAGTTTTAAAGAGAGTAAACATATAGGGTCACTACTTGTTGCATCTCTGCTTTCTAACCGATTCTTAGGATTACACACCCACTTAACACTTATGCAATAGAAAACTACCCACAATTAGAGTAAAACAAGCACAAAAGAATGGAAAGAAAAACCTTTTCTTTTAATTTTTTTTTTTAATTTTGGTTTTTTGGAAGCTTACAGAGAGGGATCCGGGGTTGCTCAAGTCAATTCCTGAGGTATTGCTACAGGACGAAACCTGTCTTTATCATACTATGAGGCTTGGCGACCTCCACCGATACAACTATTATTACAAGTTTTTATTCTAAAAAATTCAATAAAATAAAAAGAAAAACAAAACAAAGCAAACAAAGCACTCTGATTTACCAAAAGAAAGTGAAAAATAACATGGAACTGTCTCCCAGGCAAAGGTGCCAAAAACTTATTAGAATTTAAAATGTAATCGCAAGCGTACGGATCAGTATAGCTAGGGGTTGAACATAGGGAGAGCAGCCACTTTATTTTTTTACTTCTTTTAATGATGCGAAAGTAAACCGATTAATGGTTGTGATCTAATTCTAACTGTCGTCCTAAACATATGTATTTAAAATAATGTCCTAATCATTCGTAATATAAAAATTTAAATATGCAAGCCACGTAATTAAAATTAAATAAATAAATAACTGAAAAAAAAAACACCTCATGTAATTAAAAAGCAATGAAGGAAAAAATACTGAAATAAAAATAAAGTACAAGAAAGGGGATAAAGCTAGAGAGAGGATCACAAGTAGGTTTCTCTACTTAGCTCGAGGGATGCATCATAATATGAGCTTCCCTATTTGACCAGAGAGTCACTCTTATAAGGGTTACTCTACTTGGCTTTAGGAAAAGGGAGACAATTAAAATAAAAATAATAAAATGATGGTTCTATGGCTAGGAGGGGCAAAGCCAACACATACACTAGCCATAAACCTTGGGGGAAAGGGATAGCAATAATGTAACGATTGAAATTAAAATTCTAAATTAAGAAAGAAAGGGTAGGCAGAAGAGGGAATGAGAGGAGGGTGAGAAGACTACTGAATGAACCTACTTACTTGAACTTCAACCCTTGAACTGAAAACTTGATCAATTTGAGATACTACCAGTACTAAAAATCAAATCTGGAATAAACCAAATCTGAAATTTCTAGTACTAGAGAAAACAAATCTGAAGAAAAAAAAATTGAACTTGAAAGACATGCTCTATAGCTTCTTCTTGTCACCTAGAATTAAGCCTAGAACTAGAACTTGAAAATTACAACTTCAATTTCTTAAACAATAAAAATAAGAGACTAAATCAAAAACAAAAATGCTTGCATTAATTGAATAAAAAGAATTTACAAAAGTGTTTAAAGCATAAACCTAGAATTAGAGCTAAAGAAAGAGAAAACTAGAGAAAGAGAAAGAGAAAGAGAAAGAGAAAGAGCAACTAAAAAAAAACCTAAGAAGAGAGAAGTAGAGAGGAAGAGAGGGACCACCCTTTAGGGTTTTGTGGACTCCCTTTTATAGGGAATATGAGAGAGAGGAGGACGTCTAAGGGTGGATCCCCTTGGACGATTTTGTGGTGATGTGGAGGAGAGAGAAGAGAGAATCGTAGGAAGTAGGGAATCTCCAACGACTTTGCTTCCCTTTTCCTTCTTTTTATTTTTAATTTTTTTCTCTCTTCTTTAAACGTGGGTAGCCTCTTAGCTGAATTTTTTTTTATTTTTTTTATTTTTTTCTTTCCTATTTTTTCTCCCTTTTTTTTCTCTTTTATTTCCTTATTTCTCTCTCCTCTTGTGTAAGAAACCCTTTGACTGACCTCTTTTGAGTGATGAGTAGAAGAGAGAAAATATTCCAAAAAAAACCTCCACAAAAAAAATAGCAATCAAGAGGTTCAAACTTGAGACCTCCTAGTAAGGAATGGATTTTGGACACCACAACTCACCAACTATGCTAGGTAGTTGTTACCAAAAATGAATCTTCAATCACTTAAGGGTGTGCTTCATCAATCATTATTGGCATTTGGAATATTCCTTATACCTCTGGGACAACTGCAAACGGGCTGGTTCTGCATCTCTGTTCAGTTCTGATCCATTATTTTTTTTTTGACCCGAAAAGAATAATCACTTGTATGGGTGACCAAACGGATGTGCATTTTTAATTGAACATGTCCATCTTGCTCAGAATTTCATCTTCTTCACAACCATGAAAAGAACCAGGGCTTCTTTATGTGTAAAATTAGAGATATAGCGACCGATAGTCCTTAAGGCCTTAAAAAAATAAAACCTGCAAAAAAAGAGTAAAACCAAAAGTAGCTCTATTCTAAATGTGTAAAATACATGTTTTACTACCTTAGATTTCATACATAAATGTACTCATCATTTCCCTTGAGCCATAGAAGATTTTTTTTTCTACTGATCCTACAACTAAAACTCCATTAAAGGAGAAGACTCCCACCTCTAATACATAGTGGAATCCAAAAATCATATTTAGAACAAAACTAGAATGTGATCTTGTTGTAAATGTTTCACCTAGTCAGAGATATATTAAAGGGAGAGCATATTAATTCTGGTATACTTACCTTCGCCAAACAGTTGCAATGTTCTTTCTGGCGGAGATTGATAAGATTTTCAGAAGAAGGCAATGGTTAAATTTTGGGTTTGGGACATTTGGATGGAAGAAGAACAAAGGGTTAAATTGGTCATTCAACTTATCACCTTGTAGTCAAAGGGTAAAATGGTCTTTTGAATTTTAAAACTAACAAATCAACACTCTTAGACGTAGGGGATGGGGCATAATTCCTTGAGGATCCATATGTAATTTCGGCAAAGCACAGGGGAGGGAGCACAAAGTTTTCCCCTTTTTTTAACACACCTAAGCTGACCTAAATAGGCAGATAAAACTCCTTTCTTCTTCTCCTCCATTATCCCCTATTTTCTCTTCCTTTTTTTTCCCCCCTTTCTAATCATGCATCTCTGAGTTTTGATCCACTTCATGTATGCTTATGTGGTCGTAAGCAAGAACATCAATTTCTATCCCAATTTTTGCCCTTATAGGAATGAAGAGGGGTATATTTGGAAGCAAAAAAGATAGGTGTTGGATACTCACATGTACCACTAGACGATCGTACGAGCAACGAATCCAAAATTATCTCTATTTTGGACACACTACTCTTCCTCTCTCATCTCTCTCAGTCTCGATCTCTGTCTCCCTCTTCCCCCTTCCTCCTCCCTTTCTAATATTAAATTCCTACTCAAAACCATAAGATAGGGCCGTAATGGAGACTACCTATACATTGAAGATCATATCTCCCAATTTTAGCTTCTTCCCCTCAACCTCCATGCTCCTTATCCTTCAAATTCAGCCTAAAAACCCCCTCCTTCAATCTTTATCTATTTTCCCCTCTCAAGTTCTCACCCTTTTGGAAACCAAGCTGTAGAGAATTTGTAATACCCTACTTCTTAAACCCGGTCTGATTACACGGTTGACCCAGTCTAACCATGCAGGACCCGAACCGGAGAGAGTTAAGGCGGGTTCCTTATGGACTATGATGGCAAGGATGACCTTAAACACAGGCTGGCCAGACAAGTCCGAGCCAGTGCCAGAGGAGACGGGTGTACCAAAGCCGTGTACATGCACATATCATAAGGCCATGCACGAATAAAGTAGGTATGTAGCCGTATCTTAAGGCGCATACGTATATTACATCTTATGCCAAGAGTGAGATTCGTGCCGAGGGTCGAATTCTGTCAAAATCTCACTTGTTGGCCAAGTTTTGGCCCTCAGGTGGGCGGTCACAGGTGGGCGCATCCACCCACCTGAGTGACCCACCCATGTGATTACTTAGTTATTTTAGAAAGTATAAATAGCATTTATGAGTTTCCATTTTCTCATTTATGTCATTCGGGTGGTTGGTGAAAAGAATAAAGAGGAGAGAGAAAAGGAAGGAGAAAAGAGAACGGAGAAGAAGAAAGGGGGGGAAGAAGAAGTAGGGGAAGGATTTAAGTGGCGCCGAGGTTTGATCTTCCCATTCTGATGCTGAAAAAGTGATATCCAATACGAGATCTACATTTAGAGGTGAGCAAAGGCTGGGTTCCTTAAACTTTCTCCATACCCAAGTAAAACCTTTGATTTGGGTAGAGTTTCTTGAGGTCTTGTAAATCCTCCTTGAGATGATGAATCTAAGGCTTAATAGATGGTTTATGTGTTGATTTTGAAGGATTTGAAGAAGTGTTTACAAGGTTGAAGAAGCATTGGTGATTTGAAGTGATTTTGGGGTTTTGAAGGAGTTCTTAAGCAAAGAAGGTAAGATGGCTTTCCATTCCTTAAATATAACCTAGATCTAGGTTAAAACCATCTTATAATACCTTGAATGTGTGAAGAATGGGTTTGGAAAAGCCCTATTTGATTCCCTAAAGGTTGGGGGAAGTTTGGGAAAAAATGGCATTTTCCTGCCAAGACCGGTGGGCCAAACCTGTGGGTCGAATGGCTCCCCTGAGGGCACCCGCGTGAGAGGGCAGACCCTCGGGCCCAACCGGTGGGTCGACTGGTGGGCCGACCTACCCGTCGGTCATGACCGGTGGGTCTGACTGGTGGGTCATGACAGGTGGGCTGTCTGACCCAACCGAGAGGCTCCTAACATGATTTTTACGTCCGAACGGACCCAAAACGGACGTGTGACCTTCTTTTAGGATTCTAAACATGATTTTTTCATTGGGTCGTGTTAATTTTGATCCCAAAATGGTGAAATGCTAACCCCATTCACTTATGTTAGGTTCACCAACACGTACGCTTCTCGCACCGGATCTCACCCGTACCGAGCGTGAGTCCTTGTACACTATAAGTAAGTGGGGAGAGGACGTTTGGCCTTATTTTAAGGCTTGTTGTGTGTCATCTCATTGTATCTATATTAGCCATGTCATCATGCAAATTATATGTAGCTTAGCCATCATCACATTATCGTATGCCATGTGTGTTGTGATTATTTTCTCAATGTTAAATGATGATGTGCTTATGAGATGAATGTTGACATCATTGTGCATAATGCATTAATAGACTAGATGCCGTAGTCGGCTTGGAAACAAGAGCATTGATGGCCCGTGGAATGGGACGCGGAGGTACTATGCAATCGTACTATGTCATATAGGAGCATGCAGTGTAAGATTATCACCTTCCCGTGCTACGACCCTTCCCAACAGGGATTGAGGTGTTGAGTTACCATTTGGGGGGAAGCAGTGTCACGGTTGTCGGGTCACTGTGGGGGTTAGACATACGCCCGGCTGGTCATTAGGACAGTCGGCAACCCCGGTGGTATATTCAAGAGGGCCAATCATACTGCTTTTAAATTGGTGGAGTCAGCACCTTTAATTTCTATGATTTACTTTATGTTGAGAGCCGATGGTCGGCATGTTTTACTTTTTCGAGTACTCACGGTGGGCCTTCTCCGACAGCCCTATGGGCATATCGCGGGATGGAGTTCGCGGCTCGTACCCGGAGTATATGCGCACTGTGGTTGTAGTAGCACTAAACCAAAGACTTAGTAATGTTGCTTAGGTGGATGTGATAAAAAAATGTATTGCATAGCATATAGTGCATATGGTTGTGATTTGTTGTGTGGACTGCTGTGTGATCCTTCTTTTCACTTACTGAGCTAGTGAGCTCATCTCACGTGTGCACCTCTTTTAAATGATTTTGCAGGTCATCAACCTAATGAGCATGGGCGGGCCCAACAGTTGAGTTCCCTGAAGAGGATTGGTGGGTCCCTGAGGAGTTAGAGCACGGCACGGATTGCTCGTGTGAGGGCTATGCTGCGGGACTGTAGTTTTGATTCCAAGCTGAGCTCTACTTTTTATTCCGAGCTGAGCTCTACTTTTGGTACCGAGCTAAGCTCTACTTTCGATACCGAGTTGAGCTCTACCCTTTGATACCGAGCTGAGTTGACTCTGATTTTTTATGATTCCTTTTGTGTACTTGATATGTAAATTGTATTCTTATTGTATAAATATTATGCCTGCGGGCCCACATGTACTTAACTATGTATTACAATTTGGGTATCAAGTATAATGGGAATATTTACAGGTAAATTAAGCCTTCCGCTGAATTGTTGAACACTTTCTTAGTTGTGTGTATGTTGTGGTTGGATACTGTATCAGATGATCCTGGTAGGTTTGGGTTAACCGGTGTTAACCCGGTCATCGATCCGGTTCTGTGTGAACGGGGTATGACAGCATTGCTCCCTAAACCCGATTTATTGACCGATTGATTCGGTTTGGTTGTATAAGGTCCAAACCAACAAAGGTTAATGCAGGTGCCCTATGGTGTATGATAGCAAGGGTGACGTCAAATGTGGGATGGTCGGATAAAATTGAACCAATACCCAATATGATTTGCTTTTTGCATGCCTAAGCCATGCCCTTGCACGAATCATAAGGCCATGTATGAGTAGGGAATGTATGTTATCATATTGGATAATGAGAACTTGGTTCACAATGAGTGGCAGGAGTGAGATACTCATTAAAAACCCATTTCTCACCAAAATACAGCAAGGTTGGCCTTGTTTTGGCCAATTGGTGGGTAGTCACTGGTGGGTGCGACCCCCCAGTGTGACCTACCTATAAGGAAATGTGGGCCCCGTAAGCCCAACTTGGTTGAGCACGCATGTTTTGGGTTCCCTGTCGTAATGAAGTCATGTGTGTCTAATATTATCGGCTACATCGCCCAACATCGTAATTTAATGCATTTTGGACCATAGAATGACAAAACCAAACAACCTTTAATAGATATTTATAAGCCAAGGTATAAATAGCATTTACTCCTCTCTCTCTCTCTCCTATTTATGATTTCAGCAGGAGTTTGGTGGAGAGGATTAAAGAAGAGGGAGAAAAGAGAAGAGAAGGAAGAGGGAAGAAGTGTTCCCCTTGATTTTTGAGGCTATATCTTGCCTTTTTGTTGTCTAAATAGTGATAGACGCCTTGAGATTTGCGTATTGAGGTAAGTAATGCCATAAACCCTTGGAATATGATGAAACCCTCTTGTGTGTGGTCAAATAAAAGAGTTAATAGAAACCTTAAAGAAGGTTTAAGGAAGGAAACCAAAATTTGAAAGTATTTTGGTGACAATTTTGAGTTGGGAAAAATGATCCAAAGTTTTTGGGGTTTCTTGAGCTAAGGTATGATTTTGTTCCCAAAAACCTTGATTGAACTTAGATCTATGGTACAATCAGGTGGATGAAACCCAAAATGTGGGGGAAATGTGTTGGGAACAACCCCTTTGGATTCCCAAGAGGTGGAAAGAAGAAGAGAAGAATGATAGCAGAACCCGCTGAACACTGGTGGGTGACACCAACGGGTAGCCAGACCCACCAGTGTGATCCCCCTGTCTTACCTGGGCTTCAGGTGCCTACATGCGGTTAAGACTGGCGGGTACCTAGACCTGCCAGTATAACCCACTGGTCTTGCCTGAGCTTCGAGGTCCTATCAATGGGTAGGACTGACGAGTACCAGACCCGCCAGTGTGTGTCTGAGTGTTGTCTACCTAGGCAATTTGCATGGGCGGGTCCTCCTACCCACCTGTATGACCTACTTGTGGTTCAAATGAGCTCCATTTGAACTCAAACTCATCGACAAGCTCCTTCGTGCTATTGAATGCATTGAGACGATATCTTTCATTGTTTTATGGTCCTGAAATGGACGTATTCTAAGTTTCTTATCTATGTTAGGTTTTGAGACTTTTGTTTGTGCACACCAGATCTTACCCGTACCATGTGTGCATATTCTCCTACAAGAATAGGTAAGTGGGGAGAGGACATGGATTTTATTTTAGGGGTGTTTATGACATCATCTCCATTTCATATATATTATCTTGACATTATGAATGCCATTCTCACGCATATACTGGATGCATATATGAATTTTCATGTGGAATCGTTACAGTTCAAAATAGTTGCTACTTGCTTTGAATCATGAGTATAGATTATTTAAAGTATTAGTTAATGATGTTTAGTCGACATGTATTGAATAGCTAGATTAGATGCCGTAGTAGGATTGAAAATGATTGCATCGGTACACCGTGGAATAGGACACGAAAGTACTATGCAATTGTACTATCTCATATAGGAGCATGTGATTAGGATTTAACATTTCCTCGTGCTACGACCTTTCCCCACAAGGGTTTAGGTATTGGGTTATCATTGGGGGGAAGTGTCGATCGTGGATTGCCATGATGATTAGAATTACGCCTGGCAGATCATTAGGATAGTTAGAAACCTTGCTGATACATTCAGAGGGCCAATCAACTGCATTTATTTTATGTTGTGGTTCGACCACAATTTACTTTTCTATTGTGTTTTAGCTACAATTTATTTTTTTGAGTATCACGGCTGACCTTTTTTGATAACCCTATGGGAGTATAGCGGGATGGAGAATGCGTCTCCAATCCAGGGCATACTTGCATTGTGGTTGTGAGTAGCACGTGACCTATGATTTAGTAAAATTGCTTAGGTGGATATGACTGAAAATAAATCTCATGCATATAGTATCATTTGAATTTCTATTGCTTGTGTGAGTTTTTTTTTTTCATTTACTGAGCTAGTGAGTTCACCCCTCATGTACACACCTTTTTAGATGATTTTGATGAATTTTCAGTAAAGGAACAAGTGCCGGGGTCCACCGAAGAATCTCCAATGCAAGATTGGTGGGTCCCCGAGGGGTTTGGTCATGGAGCTAGATGTCCGTGTGAGATTTGTGTTGCGGGGCAATAGTAACTAATTCCAATTACAATGCTTATTTTTTATTCTTTTGGTATATCTCCCCTTATTGTGCTCTCGATAATTAAATTGTTATTTCTTATGTAATTATCATGCCTACAGGTCCACATGTAAATATACTATGTATAACAATTTGGGTATCACGAGTAAGTGGGGATTTACAGGTAACTATATATGATAAGACTTCTACTGAATCTCATAATTATACTTCCATGATTATGTGTGGCATATTGTGTTGTGGATTATTGTATCAGATGATCCTAGTGGTTTTGGATTATACAGAGGGAACCCAGTCACCAGTTCGGTTCAAAGTGAATGGGGCATGACATAAGCAAATGAGAATATGAAGATCAACCATTTCTCTTTTTATAACCCTTAAAACTAAATCCATTCGTAACCTTTTTTTCGACCAATAGCAAACAAAGTTGTCTTGTCTTTTTTTTTGTTTTGAAAACTAAAGAAAAAGCCAAACAACGCTAAGAATTAAAGTTATGTAAAATATCCATACTGCAAGTGCTACAACTAGATAATGTGTTCGCTGCTACAAACCCTATAAATCATCTGCCTCGAATCCACTCAAAATAACAAACTTAACAGAATTAATCTTGTATTGTAACTAGATGTCAAAAAAGATTTGAAACGATAGCCATGGCCAAGCTACTCAAGTAGGTTGCAGAATAAGGTGAGGTAACTTCTGATTAAAGAACTAGACTTTAATGATAGTCCATCCCCTTCGATAAGCTCTATGTAGACATTTCAGGATGTTGAAAACTCCATCTGTTGTTTACCTATAGTAACTTCACTGGTGATATAAAAAAGTGATCTTTAAACAAAATTCCGAACACCAATTCTGAATTTATTTTCAACAAGTTCCACCAGCATAAACCAAAATAGGGTAGATCAAAAAAGGAAGAGTTGACTATCTTTCTAAATAGAAGCATGGTTCATTTGTGGTAGAAGGAGAAACACTAATTATGTTAGTAAGGAAAGACATTCATCAGTAATCCAATGACTAATACTTTGGATGATCAACATATGATTACATGTTTTTCAACACTTGACTCCTATGAAACCATATAAAATAAGTAGATATGGTAAAAATGTTGAAGCACCAAGTAAGGTCATTTCGATTGAGAGAGAGGGACCTAAAAAGTTGATACGCAACTGAACGGAGGGAATTATCCTTTATACTTTGTGGAATGAAACCAAAGGGCTAGTTCCCCAGATATGAAGCAACATCATAAGAAATAATAAAATAATGAAATAATAAAATTGTTTCAGGAAACTTACCACACGATACGCATGCTTTATCAAAATTCATCTATTTACCAATTAGGTGTCTTACTAGGATACCATATTGGAGAATTCTCCAAAAGAAAACCTTAAATTTTGGGTGGATGTGAAGGTTATATAGAAACTTCTACCAATGGGGAGGTAGAGAGAGACGTGGTTCACTCCAACAGGAACTTCGTCTCCAAGAAGGTAGAAAATAGACTTTGTTGGGAGAGGGTGCACCACTGTTGGAATTTAAATGGTAATTTAATTTAAATTATTATAAGATTCAAATTACCTTTTGGTTTCTTATGTCTTTTTATATTTGACCATTTTTCTATAATCTTGTATGATCTCTCATATGTTTATCTCTATGTTTTCTCATAACATTTCCTGTATTTAAAAATAATATCTAATATGGTCTCTTCATTTTTAAGACTTTATCTCTTCATCATTGGGACTCTTTTACTTCACTATATGAGAGTCTTTGTCTCTTTATTTTAAGGGACCTTATCTCTTCCTCTTCTTGTGAGAGACTTGAATGAGGGATCTTATCTCTTCCTCTTTTTGTGAGAGACTTGAATGAGGGATCTTATCTCTTCCTCTTTTTGTGAGAGACTTGAATGAGAGACCTTATATCTTCATTTATTTTTTAGAAGTTTCTTTTCCTCTATAAATAGAGGGGATCTCTAGGCATTGTACACACCAATGACCAACTACAAAGTTCACTCAAGTTATAGTGTGTTGTGAGGATTGAGATATTGTTTTACTCTTATTTTGAGTATCTATACTTAAGTGTATTTTGAATTTTTTCATCTTCAGTTTGAGCACAATGTTGGTGTACTCGAAGGGGTCTAGCATTTGAGTGCACAACTAAGGGTGTCAATTTCAAACCGAAACCGAATACTAAAACCAAAACCAAGCCGAATTAACCAGACTGAAATTGAACCGAATTTATTCGGTTCAAATTTGGTTTGAATTGTGAGTATGCTATTCGGTTCGACTCGATTTCTGTTTAAGGTGTCAGAACCGTCTGTTCAAACCGAAACCAAACCAAATTTCTCTTATCATTCAAGAATGATTTTTGCAAGCTCTTTTTTTTTTTTTATATATGTTGTTAGTGTTTTTTGCAATTTATCATCACATATTTACAAGCTAAGATTTTGGAGTTAGCAATGGCCATAAGGTCCATAACTTGAGCCTATTATGGCTTTTGGTCCATCACAGTCATGGTTCAAAAGTTCAACCATTTTCATAACCAAATTAAAACTGCATATTAGAACCGAATTGAAACCAAAATCGAATCGATCCGAATTGAATCGATTTGAGTATCTAAATATGGAACCGAGTTGGTTCTCGGTTCGATTATGGTCCACCTTATCATCATTTGGAACTGAACCAAACCAAAACCGAACCAATTGACCTTATGCATAACTACTAGGGGTGCCATTAGGTTGTTTCATCTTGGAGGCCGATTCGTAACTCACCCAGTTGCACCATTGGGGGCATCTACAGTCTTAAGGAGAGTTTCAAGTGACACGACTCAGCCCATCTATATTGCTAACATATTTTGTTACAGGATTCCTAAGAGTTTGTGGTTCGGAGATCTCTTGAAAGCTCGACAATCAAAGATAAGTGTGTTCTCTCAATATTCTGCTATACAATTTTCCTACAACCACCAATGGTCCCTTTCCAAAGAGAAAGAGATCACAACCTGCCAAATAATGCTAAGGAGGAGGGATAAGGTTAGAAGAGCCAAGTTCAAAGAATTGTTAGACAAAAAATTGGTAACCATAATGGAGAGATTATCATGGGGTTGGGAGGCCGAAATTCAATGTGATGGGAGACTAGGTATTCAGGGACTATGCCAAAAAAAAAAAAAAATTTAGAACACCTTGTACCAATTTTTCAGGTTACAAATTTCTTGGTAAAGGAAAAATTGAAGCAATGTTGTGGTAAATCCAAGAGCAATTCTTTTTCGACATTTTATTATTAAAAATTGAAGTCATGTTAATATTTAGACCGAAGAACTTATGTTCAAATGGCATTTGGAGGAGTCTCCAACCAAGCTTAAAGAGCAAGGCTTTGTTCTGTGTGGAGGAATCACATAATCCCAATGCACCCTTGACAATGGAGGAGCTGACAATTTTTCAGACAATAAAATGGCTCTTCTTTTTTAAAAAATCTCCCTCTTATTAAAAACAAAAGAGCACATCATATAGTCAATTTGATGACAAGTTTTTTTGAGGAAATGCAAAGAAAACCACGAGGTACTACGTGATATATTAAAGAACAGACTGAGAGAGAATTTTATGGCTAGCAAAGGAGAGAAGAAGAGATTTCCATCCAACAAGGTTGCCTTGTCTTTGGTTGACCCACTTTGGACCAAAAGAACCACATGCAACCAAAAACCCCTTATGAAACCCCTATTTTGAACCCAAATAAACCCAATAGAACCATTTTCCACTTCATTGACCCAAATTATTTCATGCTAGTAATGTAATTGTAAATCCACTTGTCATATATTGACATTATCACTTAGCATAGATTTAGTTCTAATTTAATATGTAAGAAAATTCTAAATTTGGTTAATCCACTTATACAAGTCAATTAAATCCGTTAATCATAAAAGTTAACACTATTAGAATAAACCAAGAATCTTACATATCCTTTGGCAGTAGTACACGCATTGCTGTGCCCGTCAAAGCTACTCCGTAAATTATCTAATAACAACAAAGCAGAATAATAAAAAAAAAATGTGAGTCGGAATGGAATATTCTCTCAAAAGCACAACTTAAACCATAAATCTAGAGGTGTCAATTTGTCGGTTCAGTTCAGTTTTGGTTAGGCTGAATCAATTTAGGTCTAGGAATGAGGGAGACCAAAACCAATTCGTTAAGGAACTTCGGTTTTCAATCAATTTTTGTTCCAGTCCGATTTGATTTCGGTTTATTTCGATTTTTCAATATCAGGTTAATACCGGTTTCGATCGATTTATTATCACGCTTGAACCATAACGAAATCTTCTATTCATAATCCGTAGTAACAAAAGATTTGACAAAAACACTTTAAATTTATAATTAAATCATGATTTATCATTGTGAATGAAAGATAACTAGTATTGAAACCATGGTTTCAAGTATCAGTATTGTATCGACAATATTGTATTGGTATTGGCTGAGATCGATCCCTGATCCTTGATCAATCCATATCGATTATTCATAAAATTTTAGGGGTGAAAGAGTAAAAAAATTGTACTTTTCCTAAAAAGCAAGGGGCAAAAGTGACCGATACCCACTGATCCTCTCCGATCGGATCGACAAAGACCAATAACGATACCGATACCGAGAACTTAATCCATGATTGAAACCGATGGATAACTAATTACTAAGAAGATAACTAATATTGAAATCACAAAATAAACCATATTATCCAGTCATACATTTAACTATCCTACTAATTTTGTACAATGAATAAGGAGAAATCAATGGAAGCATTGTTACAATTTACAAATCAATTTCTCTATTCATAAGTTCATATTCATTGATTTGTTTATATTACAATAAAAAATATTCTCACTAATATTGTAAAAAATGGATAATCAATTTACCAATTTATAATCTCATAATCATTTTTTTTATCGATTTCATTCGGTTTGGTCTCGGTTTGGTTTGGACCTATTTTCAGCAGGTTCCAACATATCTCAGTCCAAAACCAATCCAATAAGGATCAATTTGGTTCGGTCCAGGTTTTTTTGATCGGTTTCGATTGGTTTTATCGGTTTGGGCTGAGTTTTGACACCCCTACATAAATCATTGTGAAGAAAAACTAATAGCACCATTAGAATCTAAGATTCTAAGGTGGATGAACTAGAGGAGGAAGAGGACATCAAAATCTGAATTTTGGTGGGAACAAGGAGCCAAATACGACCATTGGGGCAATGAGAATAGTTAGAAAGAAAGGACCGGAAGAGATGATATTATCTTCAAGGACTCTGGTGTCAAGCAACTAGCAGAAATCAAAATGATTGGATTTTAAGCAGGAGTGGATTAAGGATGTGAATTTGAAACCGAAACCGAACCGAGCTGTTTACATCAAAACCGCAAAACAGTTTAGTAAATGGTTTGGTTCTGGTTTCAAGTTTAAGACCGATTAGTTAAATGGGTCGGGTCGGTTTTAACCTTATAACCCGTTGGTTTCAAACAAATTGACACCGTGAAAATCGAACCATTTAAACCGTCAAAACAGATATGATTAACCCATATAATGATTAAATATTTGGTTGTTTTAACAAAATAGAATTATTTAATTTAGGGAAGAATTAAGGACCATAGAGGCTGTCCAACAGTCTGTTCAATAATTTACTCCTATTATGTAGTTATGTAGTTAAATCCTTGCTTGTTCAATGTCTTATTTAATTTGATACAAGATTGAAGCATTTATTAACAAAAGTAAATTTTGATAAGCATGAGAATAAACTAGCAAACCGATTGCTAATCTTTTAGAAACTGCATGGACTAAACTACGATCAAAACCGTTTAAAACCATGAGACCGATACCATTTAAAAACCATGGAACCAAAATGATTGCGGTTTCAGAAAGTGCAACCATTTAGTAAATGGTGATATTGATTTCAGCCAAATAAATGTGAATTGAATCGAACCACTCTGTATACACTGAATCCGAACCAATTAACAACCTTAGAATGGATACCAAAGATTCATTGACTAGGAGAGAGGGAGTGCTACAAAAACCTAGAAGAGTTGCCCCAAGGGGGATCAAGGCAGGAGGTCAAGGGAAAACTCTTGTGTCGTCAACGATATTCCGGGGAGGGAGGGGCAAACCATGGGCAAGATAGGGGCATGCAATGAATCCATAAGGCAAGAACGACGAAAGCAATAACAAGTGAAAGAAATAGATGTGACGGGTGGGTGGGTGGGTGGGTTTATTTGTGTTGCTGCCAAAAATCCGTATGAGCTGACCTGCACAAGCACAGACGGCAGAGGCCCAGAGCTTTGTCTGGGGTTAGTCCTCCGACGCTCAAGTTAGGGATTGGCCGCACAATTTTTGTATAGGAGTAATGGTGTGGGTATTGATGCTTACCTCCTTCCTTCCTCTCGGGCCCTCTTATATAGCTCTTAGGGTTTAGGGTTTTCCCTTTCCTTCCAAGAGTCCTTCTCGGGTCCACCTTCTTCCCTCTTAGAGTTCCACTCGAATATGTCCTATCCTCGGTTGATGGGGAATATTCTCTTCACGCATGTTACATGGTAGAGTCCTTGCAATCCCTATCTGGTGGGCGACATATGTCCCGATGGGCGACGCGTGTCCTTACCTTACTGAGCGATCGATTTGGCCGTATCAGGAGCCCCCTTACTCACGCTAGGAGACTCTTCCTGTGGGAGTAACCAAATTTTTCGTATTTTTTTTTGCCCTCGGCCTTATTTCTTCGTCTTTAGCCTCTGCTTACGACCGAGGCCTGCGGTCAGCCGAGGTAAAGACCTTCGGCCAGCTCGACCCGGCCTTACACAAGCGTCCAACCGAGGTGGGGACCTTCAGTCTAGTTCGCTCGGCCTTGCCCTGAGCCCCCAGCCAAGGTGAAGACCTTCGGCCAGGTGAGTTCGGATTGGCCTTGCTCTGAGCCCCCAACTGAGGTGGGGACCTTCGGTTAGGTCCGTTCAGCTTTGGCCAAACTCCCAATCTAGAGGGGGACCTTCGATCAGGTCCGTTCAGCTTTGGCTAAACTCCCAACCGAGAGGGGGACCTTCGGTCAGGTCTGTTTGGCTTTGGTCGAACTCCCAACCGAGAGGGGGACCTCGGTCAGGTCTGTTCGACTTTGGCCGAACTCCCAACCGAGAGGGGGACCTTCGGTCAGGTCCATTCTGGCGCAAACCTTGAGGGTTGATACTCTGACGTGGCGGCGCCATTAATGCTCGGGTAGTCGTACTATTTTTCTCCCCATCTATAAAGTGCAGGGGTCCATTTTTGGGGCACTTTTCTTTTTTTCTTTGGAGAGCTTACCTTCGGTCTCGGTGTTCCGAAGAGCTCACCCTCGTCTCAATTTCCCTTAGTTTAGCGATACCTAAGAGTAAGTTCATGTCTTGTTTGTCGGGCTACAGTCCATCGTCCTCCGAGAGGATGAAGTCTAACCGTAGGCGTCGGAGTCCAGGGGAGGTCCGAGGGATGTCCTCGGATTCCACAGACTCGCCCTCTCCCCACGACTCATCGTCCGTGGCCTCGTCGTCTGGGTCCGAGGGTGGCTCAAATGGCGAAAGATTTAGGGAGAGGGTGCTCGATTCCTGAGTGCAGACCCAGGAACCCTTAGAGGTGGAGGCTCTCCACATCGTATCCACGATGGATGAGCCAGAACTGGAGGAGCTGAGGGCCTCCTTTGGTGTCGAGGACACTTTCGAGCTCCAGCTGCCCAGACCATCTGATCGAGCCAGCTATCGAAACTCTGAGGAGCTGTGCTTGTATGAGGAGGCGTTCAAGGCCGGCCTTCGGCTTCCCCTCCATCCCTTCTTCGCCCAAGTGTTTTGGCACTATGGGATATGTCCGACCCAGCTGACGCCGAACGGGTGGCGGCAGTTGTTCAGCTTCATCGTCCTTTTCTCAAGGCACCAGAGGCCTCTTTCCCTCCCCCTCTTCATCAACTGCTTCTTCCTTCAGGCCTGCAAGGGGCTTTCGGGTTGGTACTACTTCTGCCCCTGAAGGACCTTCGGCTTCTGAGTGGTTACCCGACGTCAATCCACGGGTGGAAGGAGAAGTTCTTCTTCGTGAGGTCGTCCGAGGGGGTGCCCTTTGGCACCATCTTGGATATCCCTGACCTTAGGGAGGTGAACTCCGCCCCTGCCCTATTAGGGGTAGACGCAGAGTCGTTGGCGATGGCGAGGCGGCAAGAAACCTGTCCTCCAGTTGAGGCTGACTGCCTTAAGTCCGACGCCATACTGTTCCGATTCGGGCTTAGCCCGAGTGAGTTGGGCTAGCCTCAGCTTGTTTCCCTCGGGTGTTGGTGCTTCGTACTGACTCCCTTCGTTTCTTTTTGGCAGTGCAAGTCTCCAGGGCCGAGGCAAGGGCTGCCACAGCAGCAAGGCAAGCTCAAATCAAGGAGACCACGACGCGGGATGCCCAAGAGCAGCCGAGGCCGAAGCGGAAAGAGAAGAAGGGGCCATCCTCCGAGACCCCGAAGAAGAGACCTAGAGTCGAGGGGCCGAGCACCGAGGCAGTCCAGGCCCTCACTGCACCGGGCCATGACATGCCTACCCAAGACCCCTCCCCCGTCGCGGACTTCAGAGGCTCGAAGGTGGCGAACGTAAGGGCCGAAGTGGGATTTGTCCCTCAGTGGTCGATCAAGGAAGATGACACGCTAGTAGTCAGGCGCGTTGCTCGTGAGCTGGTTATGAAGGGCAATCTTCCCCGAGACACCGCCGAGGCTCAACGGCAAGGGACGACGGCTATAATAACAAACGCTTGCATCTTCATAGCCGGGGTAAGCTTCAGTCCCCTAATCCTTGTTTTATTTTTCAACCAAGCATTCTGACCTTCGATGTCTCATGTAGGCACATAATCAAATGGGTCAACTGGCGGCTCGGGCTAAAGCTATGTGTCGAGACCTCAAGGTCGTCGAACGGGAGAAGGTAACCCTGGAGAATGAACGTTCGGTCCTCCTCGAGAAGGTGGAGCACCTGGAGACGGATCTCCTCCTCGCCCGTAGGGAATGCGAGCGAAAGCTCACGGAGCTGAAGTCTCATACGAAGGCAAGGGTTCAGGAGGTCGAGTCTCGAGGGGTCAAGAAGTATAGGTCCTCCGAGGACTTTCGGGAGGAGATCAAACGTGCCATCGCCCTTGGGTTCACAATGGGCATGACCGAGGTCCGAGACTAGGTCCTCGAGCATTACCCAGGGGTCTCCTTCGAGGACAACCGGCTCACCTTCGAAGAGGAGGATATTGAGGCGGCCCCATCAGCCATCGAGGTTACCGATGCCGACGACGGAGGCTACAGCAAGGAGGGTGAGGTTCAGCTGCAACGAGAGGTCCCTCTGACTCCAGACCATGGAGGTTCGGATCAGGAGACCCACCATACCGAAGAAGAGGCCATGAATCTGACGGACGCCCCTTGAAGTCACCCCGGGTCTCGGCTCAGACAACTCTTTATTTTTTATGAGCCTTCGGGTTTCTTCTTGTAATCTCGGCCTTCGGGTCTTTTTGTGTAACCACGGCCTACGGGCCTTCTTATGTAGTCTTGGCCTTTGGGCTTTCTTATGTAATCTCAGCCTTCGGGCCTTCTTCTTGTAATCTTGGCCTTCAGGCCTTCTTGTGTAACCACGGCCTACGGGCCTTCTTATGTAGTCTCGACCTTCGGGCCTTCTTATGTAATCTCGGCCTTTGGGCCTTCTTCTTATAATCTCGGCCTTCGGGCCTTATCAATGAATGTATTTCTTTTCGTTTGCTTCATCTCACTTTTTCATGTTCTTTCGGGTAAGTTGGTCTTTAGCCCGTAGGTAGGCGCGAGAAGCCGAAACCCATTGTTGGCAGCATAAGAATCTGTACGTCCACTTTAGCACGGCTCGGCCTCGCTCCCTAGGCTTAGCCAATAGGTTTCCCGACTCTGAGGCTATGGACTTGAGGGATCTTTAACTGGTTTTCACCAAGTGTTCCCCCTCAGCTTCGGCCGAAGGATCTCTTAAATTCTGGTATCGATTCCAAGATCTAATGACCGAGGGCAGATCCCTCGACTGTCGTCACTCCCTACAAAATTGGGGACCTTCGGTCAAGCCCCCTCGGCCATTGGCTTGAGCCCTCGACCGAGGTGAAGACCTTCGGTTAGCTTGGCTCGGCCTTTGCCTGAGCCCCCGACCAAGGTGAGGACCTTCGGTCAGCTCGGCTTGGCCTTTGCCTGAGCCCCCCGACCGAGGTGAAGACCTTCGATCAGCTCGGATCGACCTTTGACTGAGCCCCCGACCGGGGTGAGGACCTTCGGTCAGCTTGGCTCAGCCTTTGCCTGAGCCCCCGACTAAGGTGGGGACCTTCGATCAGCTTGGCTCGCCCTTTGCCTGAGCCCCCGACCGAGGTAAGGACCTTCGATCAGCTCGGCTCAGCCTTTGCCTGAGCCCCCGACCTAGGTGGGGACCTTCGATTAGCTTGACTCAGCCTTTGCCTGAGCCCCCAACCGAGGTGAGGACCTTCGGTCAGCTCGGCTAGACCTTTACCTGAGCCCCCGATTGAGGTGAGGACCTTCGGTTGTATCCGTTCAGTAGAGTTAAGGTCACCAAACAGGAGAATTCCTCTCAATTGCCGTAAACCATCTTTCGTATTTTTCATGAATAAGATCCTCCAGAGTTTAGGATGAGGAATTACAACTTAAGTGCATGAGAGTAAAAATTACAAAAATTACTCAAAACAAATGTGCTTGCTACTTCTACTGATAGAATTTTCTTAAGTTCTCAGAGTTCCATGATCTGGGTACCCTTTCTCCCCCCGTAGTCTCTAGGTGATAGGACCCTAGTCGTATTACCCTTGAGACTCTGTAGGGACCTTCACAATTTGGAGCTACCTTCCCTTGATGTCTCGGGTCTGATACTTCAGCCCTTCTGAGGACGAGGTCACCCGTTCTGAACTCGTTCTTTCGAACTTTGGTGTTGTAGTGCCTCGCAACCCTCTGTTGGTAAGCGGCCATCCTTTCTTACGAGGTGTCCCTGACTTCGGCCAAGAGGTCTAAATTCGCTCGGAGCCCTCCATCGTTTTCCTCTTTATTGTAGTACTGAATCCGATGGGTTACGACCCCTATCTCTATTGGAAGTATAGCTTCAGTACCATAAGTTAAAATGAAGGGTGTTTCTCCGGTGGCCGATCTCTCCATTTTCCGGTAGGCCCAGAGGATGTGGTGTAACTCGTCTGCCCATAGTCCTTTGGCGTCATCCAGTCTCTTCGTTATTCCTTGAAGCAGTGTACGGTTGGTTACCTCTGTTTGCCCGTTGGTCAATGGATAACCGACAGAGGTTTTCCTGTGGTCAATGCCGAGGGCATCACAGAACAAGCCAAAGGTCGGATTGGCGAACTGAGTTCCATTGTCCATTATCACAACCCGAGGGATTCCAAATCTATAGACTACCACCCTTTGGAAGAAGTCCCTTACGTTCTTTTCGGTTATCGTCACCAGTGCTTCGGCTTCTGCCCATTTCGTGAAGTAATCTACCGCCACCACGAAAAATTTCCTTTGTCTCGTGGCTAGGGGGAATGGGCCTAGGATTTTGATTCCCCACATGGTGAATGGTATTGGGCTCGATAGAGATGAGAGCTCGGTAGAGTGTAACCTGGGAACAGGGGTGAACATCTGGCACTTGGCGCACTTCTTGACTAATGATTCTGCGTCCTTCCTCATTGTCGGCCAGTACAGAGCCTACCTTAGAACTTTATGTGCCAAGGCCCGGGCTCCCAGGTGTTGGCCGCATATCCCCTCATGCACTTCTTGGAGTGCGTACTCGCCTTCGGTGGGGTCCAGACACTTGAGGTACGGCATGGTGAACCCTATTTTGTACAATGTCTCGTCCTTCAGAAGGAAGTGTGCTGACCTCATTCATACTTTCCTTACCTCGTCCCTATTCTCTGGGAGCTTTCCTTCCTTGAGGTATTCGGTTATGGCATCCATCCAGCTTTGGCCGTGTTCTCCTACAGGTAATACCTCTCGGGGTTTTTCAGTACTTGACTGTGATAGTACTTTGAAATGCACTGATCGTCCAAGATCTGCGAAGTCGGAGGTGGCCAGCTGTGACAATGCGTCTGCACTAGCATTCTCTTCTCGTGACACCTACCTTACCTCGAATTCCTTGAAGGCCGATATTCTTTCTCGCACCGTCTTCAAGTACTCAGCCATCCTTTGTTCTTTGGCTTCGTAGTCTCCATTCACCTGTTGTACCATGAGCTGTGAGTCACTATGCACCACCAGCTCTTTCACCATCAAAGCCCGAGCTAGATTAATTCCGGCTATTAACGCTTCGTATTCTGCTTCATTGTTGGAGGCGTCGAAGTCAAACCGTAGGGCGTATTCTATCTTGAAACCCTCGGGGCTGACTAGCATGATTCCTGTGCCGCTTCCTGCGTTGTTGGAAGAGCCATCCACGTACAATGTCTAAGCCTTTTCTCCTCGGTTCTCGGCAAACTCCTGGGGGTCCTCAGGGAGTATTGTCTCGGTGATGAAGTCTACGAGGGCCTGTGCTTTAATTGTGGTTCTCGATTTGTACTAGATGTTGAATTCTCCCAACTCTATGGCCCAGTTTACTAGGCGATCGGACATATCCGATGCAGTATCTTCTTCAGGGGCTAGTTTGTGAGTACGCATACCGTATGTGATTGAAAATATGGCCTCAGCTTTCTTGCTGCTATCACTAGGGCATACGCCACTTTCTCTGCCTTTCTGTATCTTGTTTCGGCATCTAGAAGGGTTCGGCTGACATAGTATATTGGCCGTTATTGCCTTCCTTCTTCCTTCGTTAGTACTACGCTTACCACCACTGCTGATACAGCAAGGTATAGCTGCAAGGTATCCCCGATGTTCGGCTTCGTCAGCAACGGGGGTGCGGCCAGGTACTCCTACAATTGTTCAAAGGACTTTTCGCACTCCTCCATCCATTCAAACTTTTTGGTTCCCTTCAGTGCTTTGAAGAAGGGGAGGCACCTATCTACAGACCGAGACATGAATCGCCCGAGGGCGGTGACCCGACCTGTTAGCTCCTGGACTTGCTTCATATTTTGAGGTGACCTCATATCCCGAATGGCTTGTATTTTCATCGGGTTGGCTTCAATTCCCCTCTCCGAGACAATAAAGCCGAGGAACTTTCCCGAGGCTACTCCGAATGCACACTTTGTTGGGTTCAGCTTCATGCCGTACCGCCTCAGTACCTGGAACGCCTCTTCTAAGTCTTGGATGTGTCGTTCCGCCTTCAGGATTTTTACAAGCATATCGTCCACATACACCTCCATGGTTTTGCCGATCATCCCCTTGAAGATTTTATTCACCAACCTTTGATAGGTGGCCCCTGCATTTTTTAGCCCAAAGGGCATGACTTCATAGCAGTACAGTCCTCCCTCGGTCACGAAGGAAGTTTTTGGGACGTCAACCTCTGACATCTTGATCTAATTATACCCCGAGTATGCATCCATGAAGCTCAGCGCCTCGTATCCTTCCGTGGCATCAATGAGGACATCTATCTTCGACAAGGGGTATGCGTCCTTCGGGCATGCCTTATTCAGGTCGGTGAAGTTGATGCAGATCCTCCACTTTCCATTTGCCTTCGGGACCATCACTACGTTGGATATCCACCCCGGGTATTGGATCTTGCGGATGAACCGGGGCCTTTAGTAACTTCTCTACCTCTTCGTCTATTTTCTACTGTCTTTTGGGGGCAAAAGTCCTCTTCTTCTGTTGCACTGGCTTCCTCGTCGGGTTAACATTCAGATGATGCTCTATTGCCCCTCGGTCTATTCCAGGCATGTCTGAAGCCAACCAGGTGAAGACGTCAGAGTTGTTTCAGAGGAATGAGATGAGTTTTTCTTCTTATTGCCTTGGCATTGTAGCCCCGATCTGGAATTACCGAGCATTATCCCCCTCCTCGGTCTCAACTTGTACTAGATCCTCAGTGGGTTCCCCCCGTTGGTAACTGGAATCATCGCACAAATCCTCTATCGAGAGCGCCTCACTCGCCTTTTCCTTTCCCCACAAGGTGGTGGCGTAGCACCTCTTGGATGTCTCCTGATTGCCTCGACATTCCCCAACACCGTTCTTGGTTGGGAATTTCATCTAGAGATGGGGTGTGGAGACGACAACCTTTAGTAAGTTCAAACCGACCCTCCCTAGTATGGCGTTGTATATCGAGGAAATGCCTACTACCAGGAAGTTGATCATGACCGTCACTTGGCAGTCTCCGGTGCCGGCTCTTACTGGTAACTCAATCGATCCTTCCACCTTCACTGGGATGCCGGAGAATCCCTACAACGGGTGTTCGACTTTCTTTAACTTTCCCTCGTCCAGACCCATCTTCTGGAAAGCTTCAAGGAATAGGATATCAGCTGAACTGCCGTTATCCACGAAGATCCTCTTCACTTTGCAAACCGCTATGGTCATAGTGACAACCAGGGCATCGTCGTGCTGAGTGTGTACCGCTTTCAGATCATCATCCAAGAAGGAAATAACCATCCCCGTCCTTGCCTTCTTGCTCGGCCATTCTGTTATATGTACACTTCTTGCATAGGCTTTTGCTTTCCTGGCAGAGACTGAACTTTCTCCAGCGGCTAGGCCTCCACAGATGGTCGCTATAACTCTAGTTAGGCTCTTATTCTCATCTCGGAGGCGACGTTCAACTTCCTCGGGTGTCTGGTCCCTTCACTGTTCCTGATTACCTCTACGGGCAGGCCCCCTCCTCTCATAGCGACCTCTGCCATCTCTCCGACGGTTATCCCTACGATCATTACCGCCTTGGGCATCCTCCTTTTCGCGGTCTACAAATCGGCCTAGATATCCCCTTCGGATCATCCCTTCTATCTCCCCCTTGAGGTGCCAATAGTCTTCGGTGTCGTGGCCATGGTCTCTGTGGAAGTGGCAATATCTGTCCATGTTGCATCTCTCGGGGTGTCACCCCATCTTTCCTGGCCACTTCTTGGCCTTGGCATCCGGGGAGTCATTTATCTGCATCAGTACCTCCGTTCGTCTTCGGTTCAGGGGTGTATATTTCTCGAACTTCCTTGGTGGACTGGGTGCCTGACTGCGCTCAGAATTTCGTCTTTTGCCTTCTTCGGAGGGTTTGTCGTCGGCCCTTGAGAGCCTCTTCCTTACTGCCTTCCTTTCGGCTTCTTCATCGGCCTGGAGGGTTTCTTCCATCTGGATGTACTTATCGCACCGAGCTCTCAGTTCGGTCAGATTCCTAGGTGTATGCTTCGCTAGGGACCTTTTCAACTCCTTGTCCTTGACGCCTCCTAGCAGGGCCGTGAACTCTTCTTTCGGGTCCAGGCCTCTGATCGTGATTTTCTCTTATTGGAAGTGCTTCATGTAGTTCCATAGTGACTCTCCTTGCTGTTGCTTGACGTTGGTCAAATTCAACGTAGTCTTCTGAAGGGGTTGGCTATTGGAGAATCCCTTCACGAAGAAGTAGCTTAGATCGCTGAAGATGCGGATTGACTTCGTCGGTAGACGATTATACCATAGCCTTGCCGCTCCTCTGAACGTCAATGGCAGGGCGTGGCACATAATATTTTTTGAGACTCGATGGAACTGTATGGCGACCTTGAAGCCTTCCAGATGATCGACGGGCTCCCCAGACCTGTCGTATGTGTCATACTTTGGCAGGCAAAAGCCGATCGGGAGCAGGTCCCTTATGACTTCATCAGCTAAAGCCGTGTCATTAGTGAGGTCTGGCTCGCGGGCTCCCGTCTGATTTTCTACCACCTTCTTAATCTCGTCTTTCAGGTCCAAGATCATCTGCTTTAACCCCGAGTCCTCATGTCTCGGCTCGTCTCCTTGGCATGGTTCCCCATGTCGGTCCTCGATGGCATGCTGCATCCTTCCCCTGGGTGCGGGACTTTTCCCCGTTGCTCGATTTCAAGGATTACGATCGGACCTTATTGATCCCTGTATTGCTCCGATCCTCGTCTCGTCTTCTCACGGGCTGGATGTGGGGGCCTTGTGGCGCTCCGTCGGTCTTCTGAGAGACAACTTTGGAGACCTCCTTCATTGCCTCAGCCATTCAGTCATATTTGTCCTGGAGGGCTTCAAACTGCTCCCTTGTCACATATTCCTATGCTCCAGGAGGAGGCGGAGGGTCCTATCTCCGCGCACCGAATATCTAGCCGAATGCTGGTACCTCACGGAACCTCCCCGACCATCCTTCAGCCTTTCTCGTTCGTTTTTCATTGAGGGAGGGAGCCCTCTTGAAGGTTCCTCCTCCCCCATGTTCATGTTTGATGCTGCTCTCGTCTTCTTACGATTGTAAGTTCTCCCCACCATTACTGTCGTTCCCACGGATAGCGCCAATCTGTTGCTGCCAAAAATCCGTATGAGTTGACCTGCACAAGCACAGACGGCAAAGGCCTGGAGCTTTGTCCGGGGTTAGTCCTTCGACGCTCAAGTTAGGGATTGGCCGCACAGTTTTTGTATAGGAGTAATGGTGTGGGTATTGCTACTTACCTCCTTCCTTCCTCTCAGGCCCTCTTATATAGCTCTTAGGGTTTAGGGTTTTCCCTTTCCTTCCAAGAGTCCTTCTCGGGTCCACCTTCTTCCCTCTTAGAGTTCCACTCGAAGATGTCATATCCTCGGTTGGCGGGGAATATTCTCTTCACGCAGGTTACATGGTAGAGTCCTTGCAATCCCTATCTGGTGGGAAACACTTGTCCCGATGGGCGACGCGTGTCCTTACCCTACTGAGTGATTGATTTGGCCGTATCAATTTGTCTGAAGGACCACTAGAACCCCAAAGGTTGAGGAAGTGATGGATCGATGTGGTGGACTGACTGGGGCACTGGAGCTGGTGGGCTGGGAACTAATCGCTAGCAGTATTAAAGGGACCAAAGGCCCATTAGCGAGAGAGCCCCCGAAAAGAAGGTGCTAAAGGGGGGGAGAGGGACTCGATATGGCTGGGCATTGGAGATATATGTCGGGATTCATCAGGTTAGTTTATTTGTTTCACAAGAAGAATTGGAAAGTCCTATGCGATTGTGGCTGAAGCTTGAGCTGTAAGACAAGTTCTTTTATTTGTTACTGCTAAAGGGCATTGATATCTCCTTGAAAGTGATAACTTGCTGGCTATTCGCATTTTGAATCATTTTATTCACTCTGTTCATGAAGTATTTCTATGATTATTGCTGACTGTTTCGATCTTCTTCAACGCTTTGAACAAGTCATTTTTCAGCATACATTCATAGGCTAATTGTGTGGTTGTTTCCATAGGTGCATCGTAGCAAAATTTTGTTTCATGCAATGATTATCCTTCTTCTATCATTTCCCTTTTGTTGTACTTAGATTCATATGGAACTTTTTTCGGTTGTTCCCTTATTTGCCCTAATAAAGATTTTAGCTGAAATTGCACTTGTGGTATCCAACGTTTGCTGAAATTACATGTAGGTACCTTACTTTGAAATGTTATCATATGGGCACCTCACGTTCTCGGATGATAGACGTGAATGGGAAATGAGAGCCGAGGGGGAAGAGAGTGAGCAGCAAAGGACGGCGTTGCTCCAGGTTCGTCCGGGGTGGGGGAGACGTGGGAGGCAAGGAAGTGGGGGTGGTGTCGATCTGAGAAAAGACAAAGATGCAGTGGCTCCACGACCAGATCCTCCACGGTTTTGCAAGGACCTCCAAACTAAGAGGGAGAGGGAGGGGCTATTATAGGTTTGTTAGGGCCTTAGGGGTTGGGGAGCGCAGGGAAGCTGGGGGCAGAGTCACGAAGCATAAATGCTCTCACCATGGACCATGATAGTATGGGGTGGGGAGAAAGAATGCTTTGTCAGGTTCAACCAATCAAAACATGAGGCTCATTCATTGAAGTTGTTAGAACTCCCTATGGGTTTGAGTTTGAAACCCTATTGAGGAAACCACACAGGAAAAACAAGAACATGAATCTAATAAAATTATGGAGGATCGATTTGTACCTTTCACCTAGTATGCTGAAGATGATTGATGTTGGTCACTCCCACTTTCGCTCTCTTGGCTTGGCTATGGATCTTCTACAGCCCCTTAAACCTCCTTGGTTCTCTCACTTTAGTGGTAAAGTGGGGAAGAGTGAATAATGGTTGTAGGGACCCAAAACCTAGTATTTATAATACTGTCCTGCACTCAAAACCCTAAACCACAATGGGTTGAGCCAGCATATCCCTAAACTTGAGAGTGGACCGAACCAGTTCATGCAATTTGACTCTCACCCATTTAATCAACCCGAATAATTAATTTAGCCCATAAATCCAACAATCTCCCACTTAGGCTACATTAATTATAAGGATGTCTTTTAAATTGGTGTGGCCATAGAATCTTATTACATTAACCACTCTTACTATGATTCAGTTGAAAAACCATTCACATCGAATAACAGCAGAAGATACACCTCAATATACGGCATACAACTTTCTGTTATTACAAACATAAGTAAGTTTCTTAACACGAGTCTATGTGGGATACCATCATAGAAATATTGACATATCCTCAAATTACACTGTTGTCATTCTATGTAGGTCCTTAACTGAGATATTAACCTTCACTGTGGCAAATCGCCTTTGATCTGTGGTTAATATCTAACTGTGGCCTTCCGCCTATAAACTGTGGTAAATATTGCCTATGAACTGTGACAAATACTGTCTTAAAATGTGGCAAACATTACCTTTTGAATTGTGGAAAAATATTGCCTATAACTAAGACAATTACTGCCTATAAAAACATTTTCAAATGAAATCATAAACCAAATATTTCAAGAAATAACTGTGCATAATGTAAATGCTAAAACTTAACCATAATTCATCAAACTGTGCCCCAAAACATATGTGCTAAGGTTCAAAACATAAACAAATACTAAACAAAACAAGAACTCCCACTAATCAAGCATTTCAAATAACTGTATGTAAAGAAATCCTAACTACTTGATGTGACCAAATTTTACTTGCTCTCAATTGCTGATGATCAATCTACCTCACCCTTTCTTAGTATCATTCTGCTTATCAATCACAGAATTCTTCCTTTTCTCTAACCATTTCTTGAAAATAAAACAGTCCTTCTTCACATGTCCTTTCTTATGGCACCAGAAACACTCTACGTTGTTGGTATTCTCTTCATCCTGAGCCTTTTGAGATGTGTCAAGTTCTTGAGAGCTATTAGTCCTGATATGGCTTGACGCTTCCTCTGTTGGAAAAATTTTTGTTCCTTCTGCTTGGTCCACCAGAAGATCCCTTGTGGAAAGTTGCATGTGCACTCTCAAACCTAGTTTGTTTCAATTTTTCTTCCCCTTGAGTGCAAATGGAAATGAGCTCATTTAGGCTCCAATCGTCCTTCAGTGCAATGTAGGTAGATTGGATAGCCTTATACTGACTAGGGAGGGTATTCAATGCAATGTGTATAATATATTCTTCATCGATCTGTATTCCAAGATCCTTAAGTTTACCAGTATCAGTAGCTACACCCAAAATGTATTCTCTAACACTCTCACATCCATCATACCTTGTATTCATTAGTCTGGTCATCAATGTGGTTTTCTCAGCTTTCTTGTTGTGTTGAAATCTAGCTTTAATAGCATCCAGGAATTCTTTTGCAGTGTCTTTGATCTCTATGTTCCCACGTATAATTTCAGGAACTGCCTTTTTTAAAACCAGTATGCACTTTCTGTTTGCTTTAGTCCATTTCTTAAACTTGGTCCTTTCAGCACTTTTGCTCGAGTCTGTGAGAGGCTCAGGTTTAGGCTCCCTAAGTGCCAAGTCTAAGTCAAGAAGACCTAAATGCAATTCTAATTCCTCCACCCACTTTTGATAGTTGTTACCAGTGGGTATTGGGATGGAAGATACATAACTTGAGGGAATGACCATCTTACTACAGCAGTAACAACAACACAATGCATGCCAAATATCAAAATATAAACCATAATATAAAAGCATGTAATACCATCAATATATCTTAAATAAGAGTTACAACTAAAAATGTATCCCTATCCTTTGGGACAGGAATTAGCTGATGCTCTTATATTCTTCTTTTAACTGTGAAAACAACACTAACTTTGGAATTCAATCACCTTTGGGCAAAAGAACTCCAAATTCAATGTCCCTTTCTGAAATGTGGATGATTATCCTCAAACCTTGATGACATAACCTTTGGGAAAGTATCACCTTTACTGTTGGAGAAGATACAATCGAACTGAATGTACCACTTTGGTGGGTTTCACTCAGTTCTATCATATCTTTCCCATTGGAGATATATATATTTATGTTCAAAACATACATATAAATGTCACTTGGACAACAATAACCATACAAGAGTCATAACCGCAACTACATTCCTATCATTTGGGCTAAGAATGCACTGGTCCTCTTGTAAATTTATATTTACTGTGAAAAGAACAATAACTTTTGAAATCCCCTCACCTTTGGGCTTAGGAACCTCTAGGTTACTGTCATTTTCTTAACTTTGGTGACATCACCTTTGGGCAAATGTCACCTACATTGCTTCCCTGTGGAAAGCCATAAAATAATAAGATGTACCACTTTGGTGGATTCCACCTCATCATTTCATGGTTTCCTAAAGCAAAATTACTTTACAACTAAGAATGAGCGGAAGCTTACAGCCTTTTCCATATTAACATATCTCAATTTAAAAAAAAAAATTCTCAATTTCATGGTAACCAATAACATATATATTTTTCAAAGCATTGATTTATGCTATTTTGTTTCAATGATTGAAACTAAATACAACATAAAATTTCAAATAAACATGTCATATTAAAAATTAGATCATTAAATGTGGCCCGAAACAAGAAATCCAACGCAAAAAAACATATTTCAATTTGGCCTTAAAACGAACCTTTAAATGAAATTTAAAGTAGTTTAAATAAAAAAACCCAAAAGGAACAAATTGAAACCAAATACAACATAAAATTTCAAACAAATATGTCATATTAAAAATTAGATCATTAAATGTGGCCCGAAACAAGGAATCCAACGTAAAAAAACAAATTTCAATTTGGCCTTAAAACGAACCTTTAAATGAAATTTAAAGTAGTTTAAATAAAAACCCAAAATGAACAAAAACCAAACAAGTCTTTTTTTTTTTAAATCAATCAAAACCAACCGGTTCGGCCATATGAGTTCCGGGTCAAATTCGGGTCAATTGGTCAACGACCCGGTCAACCTTTGACCGAGTCAAATAGTACATATGAGTTGACCCACTGTGTCACCGGTTCGAATCGGTAGGGTTTTCGAGTTGAACCGGCGATGCCTCGCCGCCGTTTTTTTTTTTTGAATTTTTTTTCTCTCTCCTCCGGCAGCCGGTTTCCGGTGGCGCGTGCCGGCGCGTACGGATGTTTCCGGTGACTTGCGGCATACCGCCGCGACCGTATTCTCGTGATCTACAACTTTCGTGAAGAAAGTTTTTCCATACAGGATTTTTAAGTGATGGTAAAATTACGATTTTTATGATTTTCATGATTTTTAATCAAATCAGGTTTTAAGTAATAATCAAAATCTTCATGTACAAGAAAAATTCAATCGATTCTTGTCCCATGTGGTCTGCTCTGATACCACTTGTTAGAACTCCCTATGGGTTTGAGTTTGAAACCCTATTGAGGAAACCACACAGGAAAAACAAGAACACGAATCTAATAAAATTATGGAGGATCGATTTGTACCTTTCACCTAGTATGCTAAAGATGATTGATGTTGGTCACTCCCACTTTTGCTCTCTTGGCTTGGCTATGGATCTTCTACAGCCCTTTAAACCTCCTTGGTTCTCTCACTTTAGTGGTAAAGTGGGGAAGAGTGAATAATGGTTGTAGGGACCCAAAACCTAGTATTTATAATACTGTCCTGCACTCAAAATCCTAAACCACAATGGGTTGAGCCAGCATATCCCTAAGCTTGAGAGTGGACCGAACCGGTTCATGCAATTTAACTCTCACCCATTTAATCAACCCGAATAATTAATTTAGCCCATAAATCCAACAGAAGTTGCACAAGCGGTGAAGACCAGCTTCTTATGTTCAAAATTGACTTTTGTTTCTGCCATGAATTCTACCGGAGCGTCTGTAAGTTGAAACTAATATTTATTTACCCAACTAATTTAGACATTAATTTCAGATAAAATAGGCTCTATACATAGGCTATGCATGAACAAGTTGGAAGTCTTGAAAAACTTTTCATTCTTAAATGTGGGTAAATCGTGGTAATCCTGCAACATAGACTACAATCCCTTTTAAACCTAGAGCGTGCTTTTTGAAGAGGGAGGGAGGAAGCAGGAGTGGGACAGGTTTGCAGGGATAATGGTGGGGCGGGGAGGGAATTGGAAAGGGCCATGAGGCCACATTGCAGGGGAGCGGAGAGGGAGGGGATGGGTGCTGGTGATGACAGCAGAGGAGGTGGCGGCGGTAGAGCATTGGTGGCGGCAAAGAATATCATTGTGATTAGGGTGTAATTGAAGATTTAAAAAATGACACCTCAAACTTTGGTACACTATATGCAATTTCGGCAATCGATGGGTACCTAGGTGTAAAAAAAAAAAATATTTTTAAATATATATATATATATATATCCTTTCAAGTTTCAAAGTTTCTTTTTTCCCGTTTAATATCCCTAATCTAAACATAAAAGACTTCTAGGGAAGACTTTGCTTTATAATTGAATTTTGAATCCAGAACAATGAAAAGACCTCTTTATTGTAATACAAGAAAAACTACTTTTGTGAAACATCATCTCACAAGAGAGTTTCTTAGAAAAAAAAAGATAAAAAAAATGAAATATCTCACAAGAGAGTTGAAAAGTTTGAGCATCGGTGAATGACTATTCTTTAATGTTGTTGCCGCAAAGATTCATCCTAAGTTGTTTTTGCTTCTGCACAGAGGAAAAAACACAAGAGGGTAAGCGTTGGTTTGACACGGCAGGGGATTCTATGATGCATGAGTCATGATTCTTAGCAAACAGATAATTCTAGTAAGAATGAAAAAAGATCGATCCTCTGGCAAGAGGTTTACCTAGATATTTATAGCTGAAGGTGGTGGCTATTGAGTGAGAGTCCCACTTTGGTAGCTTCCTAATGCTGGTGGAGTTTGAATATAGCAAGAGTTGTAATAGGAAAGTGAATATGGAAGATGTTATAGTTATGGGAACTCCTCGTATTAGCCATATCCCAGGGGATACGGTGAGATATGCTTCATTTTGGGGAAGATTCGATATTCTGCTGAGAGTCCTTCAAGGACTAGAATCAGCCCGTATCTTGTGACTCACGTTCTAGGCTTGGAAGCCATTTTGGGCATATCTCGATGAAGATGATCCATTAGAATCTCAGGCCGAGCAACCTGAGTCGAGTGGCCTAATTGCCGAGCTACTTGTCCTGGACAATGGGTTATGCGCCCACTGTCTGACTAGTGAGTACTTGGAACCTACTGTTCAATAAAGGACCTAATACAGTCGATTTTCCATGGTTGGATAGCCGAGCGGAAGGACACCCCTGATGGTTGTATAATTTGGCCATGACAGATTGCCTCAACTCTTACCGAGTTGTTTGAAGTCAATCGGAGAATTTTGGGTTATGGTATCTCACGGCCAGATCGACGGCCCCCTTTTTGTCATGGCTGAGTGCCGTGGCCAGTGAGGGAAGGTAACCGCCTCAATGGTCTGACTTTTCATCTTCTGAACTGGTGCCTTCTTCACCAATTAATGTGTCTCGGGTTTTCCAAGAGCATCACTTAAACAATGGCAGCTTTTGTGATTGAAAAGATGCCTTTTCAACGTACTGATAAATAGGGAGTTACTATGTTGGCGTTCCAGCTGCCAACCTAGTGCTAAGGGGAACGAACCGACATACTCAGTTGGTATGGTTTGCACCTCTTCCTATAATGGGTATCTTGTCGCTGGTTCAATATTAAATGCCCACGCATTCTAGGAGGTGAGAAGTGTTATTTTGAGGTTTTTCAATGTTCATCTTCTCCATTTCTTCTTCCTTGGCCTTCCAAGAGCTTGTTGCTTCATCATCTTTCTCCCTTGTTTCTTCACAAATTTTTAGGCTCTTTTTCTCCGGGGTTGTCGTGGTTGTTGCCATGCTCTCTTCCTTCATCGGGGGATCACTTGCTTTTTAGTAAGTTTTTTTCTTCCTTTCTTCGTTTTCTTTCATTTTTTCTTTGCTATTGTCGTCGATTATCTCTAACCAAGACCCGGAGGCTGAGAGTGGGGCAGTCTCTACTATAGATAGGGCGACCTTTGCGTTTTCTGTCCCCCCCGCCTCTCCGAGCGCTCTCCTGGGAAGTAATGTTGGTCCTAGCTTCGTATTGCCTCCGACTAGGGTGTCTATAGAGGCAGGCTGTTGTTCCTGGCGTTCAAAGAGGTAACAAATTTGTTTCTACTCCTCTGAGTTCGGGGTTTGAGGCCTTGAACCATTGCAACTGTCTAAGGGAAGTGGACCTTGCCAAGGTTCGATCCCGCTATCAATTGCCTAACTCGATCCTGCGAGTTCCATTGGAGAGTAAATTTTCCTGCACACTATTAGTGTCACACCCCGGTCACACTGAACCGGAGCGGTGACCGAGTTAACACCGGTTAACCCAAACCTGCCAGGATCATCAGATACTGTATTCCACCACAGCATACACACACTAACACAAGTTCATCAGATCAGCGGAAGACTAAGTTTTACCTGTGAATAAATTTCATATACTTGATACCCGAATTGTGATACAATAAATATATATACATTTGGGCCCGAAGGCATGATATATACACAAAAACAATAAAATTCAAATATCAAGTATATACAGGAAATCATCAAAAACCATCAGAGTACACAGCTCGGCTCGGTTTCAAGACTGGAGCTCAGCTCGGCATCAGGGGTTGTGCCCAGCTCGGCATCATATAGAAGAGCTCAGCTCGGCCTTAGAAGTGGAGCTCAGCGCGGCCTCCAGGGTGGAGCTCAGCTCAGCCTCAGAACTGCTATCCTGCAGCACAGCTCTCGCACGAGCAGTCTACGCCGTGCTCAAACTCCTCAGGGGTCCACCAGTCCTCTTCAGGAAACTTGACTGTGGGACCCACCCCCTGCTCCTCAGATGTATGACCTGCAAAATCATCTAAAAAGGGGGTGCACACGTGGGATGAGCTCACTAGCTCAGTAAGTAGAAAGATGGACCACACAGCAGTCCACACATCATAACACATCATATGCACTACATGCTATGCTATACATTTTAAATCACATCCACCTAAGCAACATTACTAAGTCTTTGGTTTAAGTGCTACTACAACCACAGTGCGCATATACTCCGGGTACGAGCCGCGAACTCCCTCCCGCGATACTCCAATAGGGCCGTTGGAGAAGGCCCACTGTGAGTACTCGGAAAAGTAAAGACAATGCCGTCCACCGGCTCTCAACAGAAATGTAAATAACTGAAATAAAGGTGTTGACTCCAGCAATTTAAAAGCAGTACGATTGGCCCTCTTGAATGTACCACCGGGGTTACCGACTGTCCTACATGACTCGCCGGGCGTAATGCCTAACCGCCACAGTGTCCGACAACCGCGACCCCTGCTTCCCCCCAAATGGAAACCCAACACCTTAACCCCTGTTGGGAAGGGTCGTAGCACGGGATGGTGAGAGTCCTAATACCGCATGCTCCTATATGACAATAGTACGACTGCATAGTGCCTCCGTGTCCCATACCACGGGCCACCAATGCATTCGTTTTCAAGCCGACCACGGCATCTAGTCTATCCATGCATTATGCACCATGATGTCCACATTCAACATATTAACATCTCATTCAATTGGCATTTAGAAAATAAACATAGCATATATGCATCACAATGTGAGGAATGACTAATCTACATAGCATATTCATGATGGCATGACTAGATTAGATATAATTATATGAATGCCAAACAAATGCCTTGAAACAAGGCTAAACGTCCTCTCTCCACTTACTTGTTGCGTACAAGGATTCCCGTTCGGTACGGGTGAGATCCGGAGCGAATCGGGTAGGATTTGGTGAACCTAACATAATTGAGAGGGGTTAGTACTTCACCATTTTAGAATCGAAATTAATGAAATCCGATGTCAAAATCGTGTTTAGAACGTCAAAAGAAGGTCACACGTCCAATTTGGGTTCGATCGGACATAAGGATCACCTTCGGGGCCACACAGGTGGGTCAGACAGGTGGGCTGTCTACCCACCAGTTTTACGCACCGGTTATGACCGGCGGGTAGGGGCCCGCCGGTTGTACCCGTCGGTTGGGCCAGGGGCCCATGGCTAAGACCGGCGGGTAGGTACCCGCCGGTTGTACCCGCCAGTGGTACCCGCCGGTTGGGCCCGAAGGCCCCCTGCCTTCTCAGGTGGGTACCCTCAGGCGGGTAGGTACCCGCCGGTTGTACCCACCGGTTTTGGCGAGAAAGACCCTGTTTCTTCCCCATTTTCTCCATTATTTGGGGAATCAAATGGGGTTTTTCCCCACCCATTCTTCACATCTTCAAGGTCCTATAGGATGGTTCTAACCTAGATCTAGGTTAGATTCAAGTGAGGGAAAGCCATCTTACTTCCTTTGCTCAAGAATGACTTCAAACCCTCCAAATCACTTCAAACCCACAATGCTCCTTCTACCTTGTCAATATCTCTTCAAATCCTTCAAGATCAACACGTAAATCATCTATTAAACCTTAGATTCATCATTTCAAAGGGTATTTACAAGATCTCAAGAAACCATACTCGAATCAAGGGTTTAAAGCTTGGGTATGGTGAATGTTCATAAAACCCAACTTTTCTTACCTCCAACTGTAGATCTAGAGTTGAAGATTACTCTCCCGGCATCGGAATGGCAAGATCGAGCTTCGGCGCCACTGAAATCCTTCCTTTCTTCCTCTTCCTTTCTTCTTCCCTTTCTTTTCTCTCTCCTCTTTACTTTTCTCACCAAACGTACGAGGGTAATAAATGGAAAGAAAAGAAATCATAAAGCCTTATATACTATTCCTAATTAAGTGAATAGTCTTGGATGGGTCACTCAGGTGGGTGGGTGTACCCACCTGTCCTACCCACCTGAGAGCCAAAACTTGGGATTTTGACCGGGTTCGGACCTCGGCGCGAACCCCACCCCAAGCATACGATGTAGCATACGTATATACCTTAAAATACGGATATAATACCTGTTTTATCCGTACATAGCCTTATGGTAGGTGCACGTACACGGTTTGGGCACTCCCGTCTCTTCTGGCACTGGCTCAGACTTGTCGGGCCAGCCGGTGTTTAAGGTCACCCGTGCCATCATAGCCCATAAGGAACCCGCTCTAATATCCTCTGGCTCGGTTCCTGCATGGTTAAACCGGTTCAATCGCGAAATCAGACCGGGTTTAAGAAGCGGGGTATTACATTACCCCCCCTTCTGAAAAATTTCGTCCTCGAAATTGCGTACCTGGTTGATAAAAAAGATGAGGGTACTTGGCTCGCATTTCTTCTTCTACCTCCCAAGATGCTTCTTCAAGTGAATGATCAGCCCATCGCACCTTTACATAGGAAATGGAGCGGTTGCGAAGGGTTTTCACCTTCCGGTCCAAAATTTCAGCTGGCTGTTCTGTGTAGGTCATATCAGCTTCTAGGTACTCTGGTTCCACGGGTAGTACATGAGATGGATCATGCACGTACTTCTTCAGCATGGATACATGGAATACATTGTGAACATCCCCAAGCGAAGGTGGCAGAGCAAGCATGTAGGCTACTGAGCCAACCCGGGATAAGATCTCAAATGGTCCCATGTATCTTGGGCTCAACTTCCCCTTTCTGTGAAACCTTTGCAAACCTTTAGTAGGAGAGATCTTGAGAAATACCTTTTCTCCTGGCTGAAATTCAATCTCCTTCCTGCGGGTGTCCGCATAGCTCTTTTGACGGGACTGAGCTGCTTTAATCCGTTCTCTAATAACGTCGACTTTGTCACAAGTCATTTGTATCATCTCAGGTCCTAACATTCGACGTTCACCTACCTCATCCCAATACAAAGGAGTTCTGCACTTTCTGCCATATAACGCCTCATATGGAGCCATCCCAATTGTGGCCTGGTAACTGTTGTTATATGCAAACTCCATAAGAGGTATATATTCTTCCCAACTGCCACTCATCTCCATTGCACATGCCCTGAGCATGTCTTCTAATATCTGTATGGTTCGCTCCGACTGACCATCCGTCTGTGGGTGAAAAGCTGTACTCAAATTCAGCTGTGATCCCAAGGCACGCTGTAAGCTTTTCCAAAATCTGGAAGTGAACCTTGGGTCCCTATCTGAAACAATGCTCACTGGCACTCCATGTAAACGCACTATGTTGTCCATGTAAAGTTGTGCTAGTTTGGTCATGGAGAACTTGGTCTTGATAGGAATGAAATGAGCAGTCTTGGTAAGCCGATCCACAATCACCCATATCGCATCCATTCCCTTAGGTGTACTTGGTAGTTTGGTGACGAAGTCCATTGTAATCCTTTCCCACTTCCATTCTGGTACTGGGAGTGGCTGAAGGGTACCATAAGGTCGATGCCTCTCAGCTTTCACTTTCTGGCAGGTAAGACAAGTCGCCACATACAAAGCTATGGTGACTTTCATGTTTGGCCACCAGTAACTTTGTTTGAGGTCTTTGTACATTTTGGTACTTCCTGGGTGAAGTGAGTACTCGGAGCTATGTGCTTCTCTCACTATCTTATCTTGTATATCCAAATCATCGGGTACACACAATCTGTCTCGAAACATCAATGCCCCATCACTGGCTAAAGTAAAATCTGGGTCGTCATTGTTTGGTCTTGAACCTTAACTCTAATCCGCTGCAATTCAGGATCCAAAGGTTGCTTCATTATCACCTCTTGCCTAATTGCCGGATGCACCTGTAGAGCCGACAAGGATACCGTCAACCATTTAAGGTTTTCTGGTTGAGGTTCAAGCTCTAAGGTTGCCCCTTCATACAAGAGGGTTTCATCCATTAGCATCGCCTCTTGCACAAGTGGTGAGCTGACTGCTAAGTATGAGAGCGACACAGTCTGTGTCTTCCGACTCAATGCATCTGCCACTACATTAGCCTTGCCGGGATGATACTGAATATCGCAGTCATAATCCTTCATGAGTTCAAGCCATCTTCTCTGTCTCATGTTCAAATCCTTCTGGGTGAAGAAGTATTTCAGGCTTTTGTGGTCACTGTATATCTCACACTTCTCCCCATACAAATAATGTCGCCAGATCTTAAGGGCAAAAATGACTGCGGCTAGTTCCAAGTCATGAGTGGGGTAATTCTTCTCATATTCCTTTAGTTGTCGGGATGCATACGCTATTACCTTCCCCCGTTGCATGAGAACACAGCCCAAACCAACTTTGGAAGCATCGGTATAGATTGTCATTCCACCTGTGCCCTCAGGAATCGTCAGCACAGGGGCAGTCACCAACCTTTCTTTCAATTCCTGGAAGCTCTTTTCACATTCCTCTGCCTAGTCGAATTTCACACCCTTTTTAGTCAACTTGGTCATTGGTGCTGAGATCCGAGCAAAATTCTTGATGAAACACCGGTAGTATTCAGCCAAACCCAAGAAGCTTCTAATTTCAGTAACATTCTTGGGGCTTTCCCATTCCACTACTGCTTTCACCTTAGCAGGATCTACTTCGATTCCGGCTTTAGACACTACGTGCCCCGGGAATCCAACTTGTTCAAGCCAGAATTCACACTTGCTGTACTTGGCAAACAACTGTTGATCTCTCAACCTCTGTAACACCATTCTCAAGTGTTGAGCGTGCTCCTCCTCGGTCTTGGAGTAGATCAAGATATCGTCAATAAAAATAATTACCCATTTGTCGAGAACATCCTGAAATACTCGATTCATTAGATCCATGAATGCTGCCGGCGCATTGATTAACCCGAAGGACAACACCAGGAACTCATAATGACCATATTGAGTCCTAAATGGTGTTTTGGGTATATCACTACTCTTTATCTTGAGCTGATAATAGCCAGACCGAAGGTCTATCTTCGAAAATACCCTGGCTCCTTGCAACTGATCAAATAAATCATCAATGCGTGGCAATGGATACCGGTTCTTAATGGTTAGCTTGTTCAACTCCCGCTAATCTATGCACATACGCAAACTACCATCCTTCTTCTTGACAAACAACACCGGGGCACCCCAAGGTGAAACACTTGGGCGAATAAACCCCTTTTCCAATAGTTCCTGCAACTGCATCTGTAACTCCTTCAATTCAGCTGGTGCCATCCTATATGGAGCCTTAGATACTGGAGCTGCTCCAGGAGTCAAGTCTATGGCAAACTCCAACTCCCTATCAGGTGGTAAATGCATCAGATCATCTGGGAAAACATCAGGAAATTCTTTAACCACCTTTACTTCTTCTAGAGGTGTAATTCTTGCATCCACATCGAGTACCGAGGCTATGAAACCCTGACATCCACTTTCTAGCAACTTTACCGCTTGAAGAGCGGAGACAAGGACCTTCCTCACCCTTTTCATTGTATCTGCTCGGTATACCCACTCTTTCCCTTCGTCATCTGTTACCTTAATCAGCCTTTCCGCACAGATCACATTAGCTCGATGAGTCGACAACCAATCCATACCCAATATAACATCAAAATTCTGCATATTGAATTTAATGAGTTGTGCATCAAAGTTCTTCCCACTAATCTCCACTGGGCACGGCCCATACACTTCCTTCCACTGTGCAATTTTACCAGTAGGCATACTAACAATCATTCCATGGTCTAGGATCCTGGGTGACATCCCAAGTTTCCCTACAAATCCCTTAGATGCGAATGAATGAGTAGCTCCTGAATCAAATAAAACATAGGCTGGTATGCCCGATATGGATAGGATACCTAGTATAACAATGTATATAATTTCAGCAGGTCATCAATATTAATCATAATGAACTTCTTAATTTAAAATGTACCTGCTACAACTTCTGTACTAGCCTCAGCTTCCTCGGCTGATAGGGCATACATCCTTCCCTGCGGTTGACTGCCTCGAGGTAAGGGAGGTCGGTACGCAGAGGGCTGACTGGAGGGCAAGGCTGGTCGGGCCCGACAGTCTTTCGCATAATGCCCATAGGAATGGCAGTTGAAGCAACGAATCTGAGACGTCGGAACTGGAGCGGGGCCCCTCTGCACTTGACCCGCTGCAGATGGAGGTCGAGGTGGCCTTGGAGCTGTAGGTGCCACACTAGTGTTCGGGCGAAAAGAGGTAGAACCCGAACCACCAACTGGCCTAGGAGGGTAGCCAGGTGGCCTATAGGGCTGCCTATACATAGGCCCAGAACTGTATGATCCGCGGTAAGCCTTGGAGGAATTTCCCGCATCTGGGAATGGATTTGTTCTCTTCCACAGTCCAGGAGTGAGGGACTGTTCACCCTTTTGCTTATCTTCCATTGTCTTGGCCTTCTGTACAATCTGGCCATATTCGGTCAAATCCAAGACTTCAAGCACAGACCCAATAGATGCTTTTAGGCCTTTTAGGAACCTTGCTGCCTTCTCTTCAGCTGTTCGCATATGCCTTGGGGCAAAATGGAACAAACTCTCGAATTGTTGTTGGTACTCAAGGACAGTCTTACCTCCTTGAGTTAAGGCCATGAACTCAGTCTCCTTTCGGTCTCTGAAACTGCGCGGATAATGGTTATCCAAGAACAACTCCTTGAACTGCTCCCAAGTAGGTTCTGGATGAGCAGCCATCAATATAGGTTTGGAGGCTTGCCACCAAGAATTTGCCTCTTTCTTGAGTTGCAACCCAGCACAAATAAGTTTCTGGGCATCCGTGCACTCAAGCACCTCAAATATCTTCTCTAATTCTTGGATCCATTGATCCGGTTCCAGAGGATCACTCCCCACCTTAGAGAATACAGGTGGTAAGTTCCTCTTGAATGACTCCACTACCCTTGACGTATTACTCGTCGCCGGGAAGTTAGGAGCATAGACAGGATAGTAGGAGTATGGAGGAGGCATCCCATGCTGAGGAATACCGAATGGTGGGATTGGGGGTGTACCCACCGCTTGTGGTCCCGTTCCCGACCCTACAGGTGGGTCCTACGGAGTGAGTACTCGGGGTGGTTGACCCGGTTGAGAAAAATCCAACTGTTGCTGGATGGCAGTCATAAATGCTTGTTGTTGCTGAAGCATTTGCTGCTGGAAAGCTTGTTGGGACTGCTGAATTATTGTAGCAACATCTCCAGGTGTAATGACCGGTGGAGGGTCTGGAAGTGTAGTCATAGGTGGGTTCTCATGTGCCCCACCCTGACCAAGGGTCTCTTGAGGTAGTGGAGGTGAGGTATGCCCCACAGAACGGGACCCCCTGGGATTTTGTGGTCGACCGACCCGACGAGGACTCCGCGAGGTACCTCGGGCATTACTACCGGATCTAGTACGTACCATCGTATCCCTGTACCTGGAACACATCACACACCATATTGGTTAAACACCATAGAATTGATTTCGGCACACAATCATATGCCATGGTCCCACTTGACCATAGCATACTAATCATAGGAATACATCCATAGTGACAATCAATGAAATCATTGCTAGAAGGAGAGAAGGAAACGAGAAAAGAAGAAAAATCCTCAAAATTCCCCAACTGCCATAACCGGTGGGCTGAACCGGCGGGCAGGAGCCCACCGGTTATACCCGCCGGTCTTACTGCCTCACATCGGCGGGTGGCACCGGCGGGTAGGAGCCCGCCGGTTATACCCGCCGGTTTTGCCCGTGTTAAAACACGAACAAGGCCCTACAGACCCTGTTCTGTCTTGTCTCTTTCCCCATCTCTTTTCTTTTTCTTCCTTTCTTCCTTGGGCGATCTTGGAGGTCTCCTCGGCGCTTCTACTCGCGAGTCTACTCACCCACTCGGCACTTTAGAGAAGAGTCAACTCACCCTCATTCAAGTAAGTTCTTCCTTTTTCCTTTTTCTCAAAACTTCCCTTTGGGTGAAATGCATGTATAGACTTTACCTTAGGTTGTCTTTCCATAATTTTCACCATAGAACAGTCTTTCCATGTGTTTATGATGATTCTACTGTGGTCATTTGTAGTTTATAGGAATTTTATCCCTTCATTTGGAGAAAACCCCAATTTGTGCCCTAGGTTTCCAAATTTTGGGGTTTCTTAAATCTTTTTGATCCTTTTCTCCAATTGATGATTCCATTGTGGTGCATTTCACTTGCTTTGTGCTTAATATGCTTTAATTTGCATAGATTATCCATTGTGCTTGGAATCCCCATGTATTTCCATGAAAATCCCTATTTTTGGCATTGGTTTCCTTGATTTTCATCCCATACATGTACTCATGGAACTCCATAGTTTATTTGGGGTATGTTCTTGCATTTCCATCATCCCACTACTATGGCATTTCGTTCTAGACCTGGGGTTTCAAGCTTTTACATCATTGTGAATGAGTTGGTGCATTGAAATCGAATCCTCCCATGTTATTTATGCTCTTTCCCTTTTTTTTTGCTGTCATTTTACTGTCTTGGCATGTTTCTATGCGTTGTCAACTACCGTGCCTCATGTCATAGGTTTCCTATCGTTCCTAGATTGTCGCCGTTCCCGTTTTGCATGAATTGGGTTTTGGATTTCCCCTTCTTAATGCTGCTGTCTTTTCCTTTCTGTACTAATCCTTACTTTCTTTTCTTATTGCCAGGATGTCGTCACGCACCGGCAAAGGACCATCTTCCTCTGGAGTTAGACGCAAGACCACCGCTTCTAAGCGGAAGAGTGCGGAGACCAGCTCTTCAGCTCCTCGCACAGGGAGACCTGCACCTGCCCAGTCTGACCCTTTAGACTATGATGAGGAGCACTTCCTCAGTGCAGAGGCCGCAGCCAATTGGCCCAACTTCCTGAAGGGGTCAGTGTTGATGGAGAAGACCATGGTAGTCGAGGACTTCCACAAGGCTAGGCTTCAAGAGAGGTTCTCAGCATTGGGCTGGGACTCTATTCTTCACGTGGACCAACCATGCTACGAGCAGCTCGTCCGTCGGTTCTATTGTAACCTGGAGGTGTCGTATCCGTACGGGGAGTTCACCATCAGCAGCTTGGTGAAGGGAGTGGATATCCAGCTGACGGTAGGCACCTTGGCCAGTATCTTGGGTATATCAGCGGTGGGACACCGATACTACAGTCCCCCCAGGGGTAGGCCTCAGGGACCGTTCATGAGCTTGGAGACACCGGACTTCATCTACGAGACCATCTGCGGCAGCAGCAGTCGCCCGGAGTCCGAGACATCCTTCTACCCTGAGGTTCGTCTATTCGCCCGGTTGTTCCAGTTCAACCTGCTTCCCAGAGGAGGTCATCGGAACCAGGTGGGTTTCATGGCGGCTTTCATTGCCTTCTGTATCTTCACGGCTGCAGAGGGAGGCGGCGAGCACTTGTGCCTTCCCTATATCATTCTCAGAACAATGGAGCACCATACTTCCCACCCAGAGGATGGAGGATTCCCTTACGGCAGGATCCTCACTAGGATCTTCGAGTTCTTCGGGGTGATAGGTTTGACCGGAGAAACCTCCTGAAGATGGGTCTCCAGACCCTCATAGATTCACCTCCTAGATCAGGAACTCAGAGAGGTAGGGGTAGGAGGGCTGCCCCTATGGAGGATGTCCTCATGGAGGAGGAGTCCAGTGAGGAGGATGAGGACTACGTTCCTCAGGACGAGGAGGAGGACCTGATGGGTGGCAGCATCCCTGAGGAGGCGCCTCAGGAGTCGAGAGGTCCTGCTCCTAGTTCTTCTAGAGCTACAGCCCCACCACCTGGGAGTGGTGCTTACGACTTTGAGGGCATGACGTCCTCCATGCGGGCCTTGCAGGATGGCCAGGTTCAGATACTGAGGCGGCTGGACGAGATTGCCTCCAGGTAGACCACCTTGGAGGACTCCTTCCTTAGGCTGGGTCAGGACTTGGACACCAGGGCCAACGCTATCTCAGCAAACTATGGCCGGCTTCGGAGGGAGGTACGGCTGGTGAACGCGAGGTTCGATTACTACGATCACCGCTTCAACGTCAACTCCATGCCTCCAGCGAACGTGGTGATCATCGACGACGATGACGACGACCAGTGAGGGCTTGGCTCGCCCACACTAGTTGTTTACCCGTTTCCTCCTTTTTTGTAAACATTGTATATTTATTTATTCTCATTCCCTGTATATGTATTGTAACTGGTTTCATTTATGGAATAAAATATCTTTGGATAGTGAATTTTTGTGATGTTTTCATATGTGGAGTACCCGTGTGGTTTTGTGGTGATGTGATTTTTTTTTTTTATCTGTGCTCTTTGTTATATTATTATCTATTGTTTATCAGGTGTTTGTGTAAAATTTTTGGAAATCCCATTTTACGCCGTTATGCTGCCGAAATTTCGTCGAAATAGTACTCTATAGGTTACATCACCAACCTAATTCCCTTTTTTATCTATACTCACGCATGCCATGAATGCAATATATAATACAATCCTTTTTTATACTTTCTTTCTTTAGCTTTTAATCTTTAAAGCTTTTATATTAGCCCAACCCCATTTTCCTATTATAGAGTCTACGGGATTCTAACGGTATGCTGTGAGTGGAGCAGAGCATCACACTCTGATATCACCGTTTGTCACACCCTGTTCACACTGAACCGGAGCGGTGACCGAGTTAACACCGGTTAACCCAAACCTGCCAGGATCATCAGATACTGTATTCCACCACAGCATACACACACTAACACAAGTTCATCAGATCAGCGGAAGACTAAGTTTTACCTGTGAATAAATCTCATATACTTGATACCCGAATTGTGATACAATAAATATATACATTTGGGCCCGAAGGCATGATATATACACAAAAAGAATAAAACTCAAATATCAAGTATATACAGGAAATCATCAAAAACCATCAGAGTACACAGCTCGGCTCGGTTTCAAGGCTGGAGCTCAGCTCGGCATCAGGGGTTGTGCCCAGCTCGACATCATATAGAAGAGCTCAACTCGGCCTCGGAAGTGGAGCTCAGCGCGGCCTCCAGGGTGGAGCTCAGCTCGGCCTCAGAACTGCTGTCCTGCAGCACAGCTCTCGCACGAGCAGTCTACGTCGTGCTCAAACTCCTCAGGGGTCCACCAGTCCTCTTCAGGAAACTCGACTGTGGGACCCACCCCATGCTCCTCAGATGTATGACCTGCAAAATCATCTAAAAAGGGGTGCACACGTGGGATGAGCTCACTAGCTCAGTAAGGTAGAAAGATGGACCACACAGCTAGTCCACACATCACAACACATCATATGCACTACATGCCATGCTATACATTTTAAATCACATCCACCTAAGCAACATTACTAAGTCTTTGGTTTAAGTGCTACTACAACCACAGTGCGCGTATACTCCGGGTACGAGCCGCGAACTCCCTCCCGCGATACGCCCATAGGGCTGTTGGAGAAGGCCCACCGTGAGTACTCGAAAAAGTAAAGACAATGCCGTCCACCGGCTCTCAACAGAAATGTAAATAACTGAAATAAAAGTGCTGACTCCAGCAATTTAAAAGCAGTACGATTGGCCCTCTTGAATGTACCATCGGGGTTGCCGACTGTCTTACATGACTCGCCGGGCGTAATGCCTAACCGCCCCAGTGTCCGACAACCGCGACCCCTGCTTCCCCCCAAATGGCAACCCAACACCTTAACCCCTATTGGGAAGGGTCGTAGCACGAGATGGTGAGAGTCCTAATACCGCATGCTCCTATATGACAATAGTACGACTGCATAGTGCCTTCGTGTCCCATACCACGGGCCACCAATGCATTCGTTTCCAAGCCGACCACGGCATCTAGTCTATCAATGCATTATGCACCATGATGTCCACATTCAACATATTAACATCTCATTCAATTGGCATTTGAAATAAACATAGCATATATGCACATCAATGTGTGGAATGACTAATCTATATAGCACATTCATGATGACATGACTAGATTAGATATAGTTATATGAATGCCAAACAAATGCCTTGAAACAAGGCCAAACGTCCTCTCTCCACTTACTTGTAGCGTACAAGGATTCCCGTTCGGTACGGGTGAGATCCGGAGCGAATCGGGTAGGATTTGGTGAAACTAACATAATTGAGCGGGGTTAGTACTTCACCATTTTAGAATCAAAATTAATGAAATCCGATGTCAAATTCGTGTTTAGAACGTCAAAAGAAGGTCACACGACCGATTTGGGCTCGATCGGACCTAAGGATCACCTTCGAGGCCAAACAGGTGGATAAGACAGGTGGGTTGTCTACCCACCGGTTATGACCGGCGGGTAGGTACCCGCCGGTTATACCCGTCGGTTGTACCCGCCGGTTTGGCCAGGGATCCCTTTTCCAAGACCGGCGGGTAGGTACCCGCCGATTGTACCCGCCGGTTAGGCCTGAAGGCCCCCCTGCCTTCTCAGGTGGGTACTCTCAGGTGGGTAGGTACCCGCCGGTTATACCCACCGGTTTTGGCGGAAATGACTCTGTCTCTTCTCCATTTTCTCCATTCTTTGGGGAATCAAATGGGGCTTTCCCCCACCCATTCCTCACACCTTTGAAGTCCTATAGGATGGTTCTAACCTAGGTCTACGTTAGATTCGAGTGAGGGAAACCCTCTTACCTTCTTTGCCCAAAAATGACTTCAAACCCTTCAAAAACACTTCCAACTCACAATGCTTCTTCCACCTTGTCAATATCTCTTCAAATCCTTCAAGATCAACACATAAATCATCTATTAAACCTTAGATTCATCATTTCAAAGGGTATTTACAAGATCTCAAGAAACCATACTCGAATCAAGGGTTTAAAGCTTGGGTATGGTGAATGTTCATAAAACCCAACTTTTCTTACCTCCAACTGTAGATCTAGAGTTGAAGATTACTCTCCCGGCACCGGAATGGCAAGATCGAGCTTTGGCGCCACTGAAATCCTTCCTTTCTTCCTCTTCCTTTCTTCTTCCCTTTCTTTTCTCTCTCCTCTTTACTTTTCTCACCAAACGTACGAGGGTAATAAATGGAAAGAAAAGAAATCATAAAGCCTTATATACTATTCCTAATTAAGTGAATAGTCTTGGATGGGTCACTCAGGTGGGTAGGTGTACCCACCTGTCCTACCCACCTGAGAGCCAAGACTTGGGATTTTGACCGGGTTCGGACCTCGGCTCGAACCCCACCCCAGGCATACGATGTAGCATACGTATATACCTTAAAATACGGATATAATACCTGTTTTATCCGTACATAGCCTTATGGTAGGTGCACGTACACGGTTTGGGCACTCCCGTCTCTTCTGGCACTGGCTCGGACTTGTCGGGCCAGCCGGTGTTTAAGGTCACCCGTGCCATCATAGCCCATAAGGAACCCGCTCTAATGTCCTCTGGCTCGGTTCCTGCATGGTTAAACCGGTTCAACCGCGAAATCAGACCGGGTTTAAGAAGCGGGGTATTACATTACCCCCCCTTCTGAAAAATTTCGTCCTCGAAATTGCGTACCTGGTTGATCAAAAAGATGAGGGTACTTGGGTCGCATTTCTTCTTCTACCTCCCAAGATGCTTCTTCAAGTGAATGATCAGCCCATCGCACCTTTACATAGGAAATGGAGCGGTTGCGAAGGGTTTTCACCTTCCGGTCCAAAATTTCAGCTGGCTGTTCTGTGTAGGTCATATCAGCTTCTAGGTACTCTGGTTCCACGGGTAGTACATGAGATGGATCATGCACGTACTTCTTCAGCATGGATACATGGAATACATTGTGAACGTCCCCAAGCGAAGGTGACAGAGCAAGCATGTAGGCTACTGAGCCAACCGGGGATAAGATCTCAAATGGTCCCATGTATCTTGGGCTCAACTTCCCCTTTCTGTGAAACCTTTGCAAACCTTTAGTAGGTGAGATCTTGAGAAATACCTTTTCTCCTGGCTGAAATTCAATCTCCTTCCTGCGGGTGTCCGCATAGCTCTTTTGACGGGACTGAGCTGCTTTAATCCGTTCTCTAATAACGTCGACTTTGTCACAAGTCATTTGTATCATCTCAGGTCCTAACATTCGACGTTCACCTACCTCATTCCAATACAAAGGAGTTCTGCACTTTCTGCCATATAATGCCTCATATGGAGCCATCCCAATTGTGGCTTGGTAACTGTTGTTATATGCAAACTCCATAAGAGGTATATATTCTTCCCAACTGCCACTCATCTCCATTGCACATGCCCTGAGCATGTCTTCTAATATCTGTATGGTTCGCTCCGACTGACCATCCGTCTGTGGGTGAAAAGCTGTACTCAAATTCAGTTGCGATCCCAAGGCATGCTGTAAGCTTTTCCAAAATCTGGAAGTGAACCTTGGGTCTCTATCTGAAACAATGCTCACTGGCACTCCATGTAAGCGCACTATGTTGTCCATGTAAAGTTGTGCTAGTTTGGTCATGGAGAACTTGGTCTTGATAGGAATGAAATGAGCAGTCTTGGTAAGCCGATCCACAATCACTCATATCGCATCCATTCCCTTAGGTGTACTTGGTAGCCCGGTAACGAAGTCCATTGTAATCCTTTCCCACTTCCATTCTGGTACAGGGAGTGGCTGAAGGGTACCATAAGGTCGATGTCTCTCAGCTTTCACCTTCTGGCAGGTAAGACAAGTCGCCACATACAAAGCTATGGTGACTTTCATGTTTGGCCACCAGTAACTTTGTTTGAGGTCTTTGTACATTTTGCTACTCCCTGGGTGGAGTGAGTACTCGGAGCTATGTGCTTCTCTCACTATCTTATCTTGTATATCCAAATCATCGGGTACACACAATCGGTCTTGAAACATCAATGCCCCATCACTGGCTAAAGTAAAATCTGGGTCGTTCATTGTTTGGTCTTGAACCTTAACTCTAATCCACTGCAATTCAGGATCCAAAGGTTGCTTCATTATCACCTCTTGCCTAATTGTCGGATGCACCTGTAGAGCCGACAAGGATACCGTCAACCATTTAAGGTTTTCTGGTTGAGGTTCAAGCTCTAAGGTTGCCCCTTCATACAAGAGGGTTTCATCCATTAGCATCGCCTCTTGCACGAGTGGTGAGCTGACTGCTAAGTATGAGAGCGACACAGTCTGTGTCTTTCGACTCAATGCATCTACCACTACATTAGCCTTGTCGGGATGATACTGAATATCGCAGTCATAATCCTTCATGAGTTCAAGCCATCTTCTCTGTCTCATGTTCAAATCCTTCTGGGTGAAGAAGTATTTCAGGCTTTTGTGGTCACTGTATATCTCACACTTCTCCCCATACAAATAATGTCGCCAGATCTTAAGGGCAAAAATGACTGCAGCTAGTTCCAAGTCATGAGTGGGGTAATTCTTCTCGTACTCCTTTAGTTGTCGGGATGCATACGCTATTACCTTACCGCGTTGCATGAGAACACAACCCAAACCAACTTTGGAAGCATCGGTATAAACTGTCATTCCACCTGTGCCTTCAGGAATAGTCAGCATAGGGGCAGTCACCAACCTTTCTTTCAATTCCTGGAAGCTCTTCTCACATTCCTCTGCCCAGTCGAATTTCACACCCTTTTTAGTCAACTTGGTCATTGGTGCTGAGATCCGAGCAAAATTCTCGATGAAACGTCGGTAGTATCCAGCCAAACCCAAGAAGCTTCTAATTTCAGTAACATTTTTGGGGCTTTCCCATTCCACTACTGCTTTCACCTTAGCAGGATCTACCTCGATTCCAGCTTTAGACACTACGTGCCCCAGGAATCCAACTTGTTCAAGCCAGAATTCACACTTGCTGTACTTGGCAAACAATTGTTGATCTCTCAACCTCTGTAACACCATTCTCAAGTGTTGAGTGTGCTGCTCTTCGGTCTTGGAGTAGATCAAGATATCGTCAATAAAAACAATTACCCATTTGTCGAGCACATCCTGAAATACTCGATTCATTAGATCCATGAATGCTGCCGGCGCATTGGTTAACCCGAAGGACAACACTAGGAACTCATAATGGCCGTATCGAGTCCTAAATGCTGTTTTGGGTATATCACTGCTCTTTATATTGAGCTGATAATAGCCGGACCGAAGGTCTATCTTTGAAAATACCCTGGCTCCCTGCAACTGATCAAATAAATCATCAATGCGTGGCAATGGATACCGGTTCTTAATGGTTAGCTTATTCAACTCCCGGTAATCTATGCACATACGCAAACTACCATCCTTCTTCTTGACAAACAACACCGGGGCACCCCAAGGTGAAACACTTGGGCGAATAAACCCCTTTTCTAATAATTCCTGCAACTGCATCTGTAACTCCTTCAACTCAGCCGGTGCCATCCTATATGGAGCCTTAGATACTGGAGCTGCTCCAGGAGTCAAATCTATGGCAAACTCCAACTCTCTATCAGGTGGTAGATGCATCAGATTATCTGGGAAAACATCGAGAAACTCTTTAACCACCTTTACTTCTTCTAGAGGTGTAATTCTTGCATCAACATCGAGTACCGAGGCTAAGAAACCCTGACATCCACTTTCTAGCAATTTTACCGCTTGAAGAGCGGAGACAAGGACCTTCCTCACCCTTTTCATTGTATCTGCTCGGTATACCCACTCTTTCCCTTCGTCATCTGTTACCTTAATCAGCCTTTCCACACATATCACATTAGCTCGATGAGTCGACAACCAATCCATACCCAATATAACATCAAAATTCTGCATATTGAATTTAATGAGTTGTGCATCAAAGTTCTTCCCACTAATCTCCACTGGGCACGGCCTATACACTTCCTTCAACTGTGCAATTTCTCCAGTAGGCATACTAACAATCATTCCCTGGTCTAAGATCCTGGGTGACATCCCAAGTTTCCCTACAAATCTCTTAGATGCAAATGAATGAGTAGCTCCTGAATCAAATAAAACATAGGCTGGTATGCCCGATACGGGTAGGATACCTAGTATAACAATGTATATAATTTCAGCAGGTCATCAATATCAATCATAATGAACTTCTTAATTTAAAATGTACCTGCTACAACTTCTGTACTAGCCTCAGCTTCCTTGGCTGATAGGGCATACATCCTTCCCTGCGGTTGATTGCCTCGAGGTAAGGGAGGTCGGTACGCAGAGGGCTAACTGGAGGGTAAAGCTGGTCGGGCCCGACAGCCTTTCGCATAATGCCTATAGGAATGGCAGTTGAAGCAACAAATCTGAGACGTCGGAACTGGAGCAGGGCCCCTCTGCACTTGACCCGCTGCAGATGGAGGTCGAGGTGGCCTTGGAGCTGTAGGTGCCACACTAGTGTTCGGGCGAAAAGAAGTAGAACCCGAACCACCAACTGGCCTAGGAGGGTAGCCAGATGGCCTATAGGGCTACCTATACATAGGCCCAGAACTGTATGATCCGCGGTAAGCCTTGGAGGAATTTCCCGCATCTGGGAATGGATTTGTTCTCTTCCACAGTCCAGGAGTGAGGGACTGTTCACCCTTCTGCTTATCTTCCATTGTTTTGGCCTTCTGTACAATCTGGCCATATTCGGTCAAATCCAAGACTTCAAGCACAGACCCAATAGATGCTTTTAGGCCTTTTAGGAATCTTCTGCTTTCTCTTCAGCTGTTCGCATATGCCTTGGGGCAAAATGGAACAAACTTTCGAATTGTTGCTGATACTCAAGGACAGTCTTACCTCCTTGAGTTAAGGCCATGAACTCAGCCTCCTTTCGGTCTCTGAAACTGCGTGGATAGTGGTTGTCCAAGAACAACTCCTTGAACTGCTCCCAAGTAGGTTCTGGATGAGCAGCCATCAATATAGGCTTGGAGGCTTGCCACCAAGAATTTACCTCTTTCTTGAGTTGCAACCCAGCACAAATAAGTTTCTGGGCATCCGTGCACTCAAGAACCTCAAATATCTTCTCTAATTCTTGGATCCATTGATCCGGTTCCAGAGGATCACTCCCCACCTTAGAGAATACCGGTGGTAAGTTCCTCTTGAATGACTCCACCACCCTCGATGTGTTACTCTTCGTCGGGAAGTTAGGAACATAGGCAGGATAGTAGGAGTATGGAGGAGGCATCCCACGCTGAGGAATACCGAATGGTGGGATTGGAGGTGTACCCACCACTTGCGGTCCCGTTCCCGACCCTACAGGTGGGTCCTGCGGAGTGAGTACCCGAGGAGGTTGACCCGGTTGAGAAAAATCCAACTGTTGCTGGATGGCAGTCATAAATGCTTGCTGTTACTGAAGCATTTGTTGCTGGAAAGCTTGTTGGGACTGCTGGATTATTGTAGCAACATCTCCCGGTGTAATGACCGGTGGAGGGTCCGGGAGTGCAGTCATAGGTGGGTCCCCATGTGCCCCACCCTGACCAAGGGTCTCTGGAGGTAGTGGAGGTGAGGTATGCCCCACAGAACGGGACCCCCTGGGATTTTGTGGTCGACCGACCCGACGAGGACCCCGCGAGGTACCTCGGGCATTACTACCAGATCTAGTACGTACCATCGTATCCTGGTACCTGGAACACATCACACACCATATTGGTTAAACACCATAGAATTGATTTAGGCACACAATCATATGCCATTACATGAGGTGTTGTAGTGTATGATAGCCTGTAATTAATCATAGCTCAATTCCATGATACAGGCAAGGTCCACAGCATACATGCCAATGGTCCCACTTGACCATAGCATATTAATCATAGGAATAATATCAATAGTGAAAACCAATGTAATCATGCTAGGAGGTGAGAAGGGAAAAAGAAAAGAAGGAAAATTTTGAAAATTTTGAAAATTTTCCCAACTGTCATAACCGGTGGGCTGAACCGGCGGGTAGGGGCCCGCCGGTTATACCCGTCGGTCTTTACTGCCTTAACCGGCGGGTGGCACCGGCGGGTAGGAGCCCACCGGTTATACCCACCGGTCTTGCCCGTGTTAAAACACGAACAGGGCCCTACAGGCCCTGTTCAGTCTTGTCTCTTTCCCCATCTCCTTTCTCTCTCTTCCTTCCTTCCTTGGCCGATCTTGGAGGTATCCTTGGCGCTTCTACTCGCGAGTTTACTCACCCACTCGGCACTTTAGAGGAGAGTCAACTCACCCTCATTCAAGTAAGTTCCTCCATCTTCCTTTCTCAGAATTTTTCCATTTGGGTGAAATGCATGTATAGACTTTACCTTAGGTTGTCTTTCCATATTTTTCACCATAGAACAGTCTTTCCATGTGTTTGTGATGATTCTACTGTGGTCCTTTGTAGTTTATAGGAATTTTATCCCTTCATTTGGAGAAAATCCCAATTTGTGCCCTAGGTTTCCAAATTTGGGGGTTTCTTAAATTTTTTGATCCTTTTCTCCAATTGATGATTCCATTGTGATGCATTTCACTTGTTTTGTGCTTGATATGCTTTAGATTCCATGAATCATCCATTATGCTTGGAATCCCCATGCATTTCCATGAAAATACCTCTTTTTGGCATTGGTTTCCTTGATTTTCATCCCATACATGTACTCATGGAACTCCATAGTCTATTTGGGTATGTTCTTGCACTTTCATGATCCCGTTACTACGGCATTTTGCTCTAGACCTAGGGTTTCGAGCTATTCTCCATTATGTTCAAATTTGCATAATGGACTTGAATTCCCTCATTTTATTTATGCTTATTGCTTTTGCTGTCATCCTACTGTTTTGGCATGTTTCTATGCGTTGTCAACTACCGTGCTTCATGTCATAGGTTTCCTATCATTCCTAGATTGTTGCCGTTCCTGTTGTGCATAAATTGGGTTTTAGATTTCCCCTTTTTAATGTTGCTGTCATTTTCCTTCCTGTACTAATCCTTACTTTCCTTTCTTATTGCCAGGATGTCGTCGCGCACCGGCAAGGGACCATCTTCCTCTGGCGTTCGACGCAAGACCACCGCTTCTAAGCGGAAGAGTGCGGAGACCAGCTCTTCAGCTCCTCGCACAGGGAGACCTGCACCTGCCCAGTCTGACCCTACAGACTATGATGAGGAGCACTTCCTCAGTGCCGAGGCCGCAGCCAACTAGCCCAACTTCCTGAAGGGGTCAGTGTTGATGGAGAAGACCGTGGTAGTAGAGGACTTCCACAAGGCCAGGCTTCAGGAGAGGTTCTCAGCATTGGGCTGGGACTCTATTCTTCACGTGGACCGACCATGCTACGAGCAGCTCGTCCGTCGGTTCTACTGTAACCTGGAGGTGTCGTACCCGTACGGGGAGTTCACCATCAGCAGCTTGGTGAAGGGAGTGGATATCCAGCTGATGGTAGGCACCTTGGCCAGCATCTTGGGTATATCGGCGGTGGGACACCGTTACTACAGTCCCCCCAGGGGTAGGCCTTAGGGACCGTTCATGAGCCTGGAGACACCGGACTTCATCTACGAGACCATCTGCGGTAGCAGCAGTCGCCCGGAGTCCGAGACATCCTTCTATCCTGAGGTTCGTCTATTCGCCCGGTTGATCCAGTTCAACCTGCTCCCCAGAGGAGGTCATCGGAACCAGGTGGGTTTCATGGCGGCTTTCATTGCCTTTTGCATTTTCACGGCCGCAGAGGGAGGCGGCGAGCACTTGTGCCTCCCCTACATTATCCTCAGAACGATGGAGCACCACACTTCCCACCCAGAGGATGGAGGATTCCCTTACGGCAGGATCCTCACTAGGATTTTCGAGTTCTTCGGGGTGGATTTGAGCGGTGAGGAGGGGAAGACTCCGGCTGACAGGTTCGACCGGAGAAACCTCCTGAAGATGGGTCTTCAGACCCTCATGGATTCACCTCCTAGATCAGGAACTCAGAGTGGTAGGGGTAGGAGGGCTGCCCCGATGGAGGATGTCCTCATGGAGGAGGAGTCCAGTGAGGAGGACGAGGACTACATTCCTCAGGACGAGGAGGAGGATCTGATGGGTGGCAGCATCCCTGAGGAGGCGCCTCAGGAGTCGAGAGGTCCTGGTCCTAGTTCTTCTAGAGCTACAGTCCCACCACCTGGGAGTGGTGCTTACGACTTTGAGGGCATGTCGTCCTCTATGCGGGCCTTGCAGGATGGCCAAGTTCAGATACTGAGGCGGCTGGACGAGATTGCCTCCAGGCAGACCACCTTGGAGGATTCCTTCCTTAGGCTGGGTCAGGACTTGGACACCAGGGCCACCGCTATCTCAGCAGACTATGGCCGACTTCGGAGGGAGGTACGGCTGGTGAACGCGAGGTTCGATTATTACGATCACCGCTTCGACGTCAACTCCCGGCCTCCGGCGAACGTGGTGATCATCGATGACGATGACGACGACCAGTGAGGGCTTGGCTCACCCACACTAGCTGTTTACCCGTTTTCTCTTTTTTTTTGTAAACATTGTATACTTATTTCTTCTCATTCCTTGTATATGTATTGTAACTGGTTCATTTATGGAATAAAATATCTTTGGATAATGGATTTTGTGGTGATTTCATATGTGGAGTACCCGTGTGGTCTTGTGGTGATGTGATTTTTTTTCTATCTGTGCTCTTTGTTATATTATTATCTGTTGTTTATCAGGTTTTGTGTAAAATTTTTGGAAATCCCATTTTACGCCGTTATGCTGCCGAAATTTTGTCGAAATAGTATTTTATAGGTTATAGTTCCAATCTAATTACCTTTTATCTACACTCACGCATGCCATGAATGCAACTTATAACATAACCTCATTTTATACTTTCTTTCTTTGACTTTTAATCTTTAAGCTTTTATCTTTACCCAACCCCATTTTCCTATTATAGAGTCTACGGGATTCTAATGGTATGCTGTGAGTGGAGCAGAGCATCACGCTCTGATACCACCGTTTGTCACACCCCGTTCACCCTGAACCGGAGCGGTGACCGAGTTAACACCGGTTAACCCAAACCTGCCAGGATCATCAGATACTGTATTCCACCACAGCATACGCACACTATCAGAAGTTCATTAGATCAGCGGAAGACTAAGTTTTACCTGTGAATAACTTCCATATACTTGATACCCCAAATGGTGATACAATAATTATATACATTTGGGCCCGAAGGCATGATATATACACAAAAAGAATAAAGTTCAAATATCAAGTATATACAGGAAATCATCAAAATCATCAGAGTACACAGCTCGGGTCGGTATCAAGGCTGGAGCTCAGCTCGGTATCAAGGGTTGTGCCCAGCTCGGCATCACATAGAAGAGCTCAGCTCGGCCTCAGAAGTGGAGATCAGCACGGCCTCCAGGGTGGAGCTCAGCTCGGCATCAGAACTGCTGTCCTGCAGCACAGCTCTCACACGAGCAGTCTACGCCGTGCTCAAACTCCTCAGGGGTCCACCAGTCCTCTTTAGGAAACTCGACTGTGGGACCCACCCCATGCTCCTCAGATGTATTACCTACAAAATCATCTAAAAAAAGGGGTGTACACGTGGAATGAGCTCACTAGCCCAGTAAGTAGAGAGGTGGACCACACACAACAGTCCACACATCATAACACATCATATGCACTACATGCCATGCTATATATTTTAATTCACATCCACCTAAGCAACATTACTAAGTCTTTGGTTTAAGTGCTACTACAACCACAGTGCGCGTATACTCCGGGTACGAGCCGCGAACTCCCTCCCGCGATACGCCCATAGGGCTATTGGAGAAGGCCCACCGTGAGTAGTCGGAAAAGTAAAGACAATGCCGTCCACCGGCTCTCAACAGAAATGTAAATAACTGAAATAAAGGTGCTGACTCCAGCAATTTAAAAGCAGTACGATTGGCCCTCTTGAATGTACCACCGGGGTTGCCGACTGTCCTACATGACTCGCCGGGCGTAATGCCTAACCGCCACAGTGTCCAACAATCGCGACCCCTGCTTCCCCCCAAATGGCAACCCAACACCTTAACCCCTGTTGGGAAGGGTCGTAGCACGGGATGGTGAGAATCCTAATACCGCATGCTCCTATATGACAGTACGACTGCATAGTGCCTCCGTGTCCCATACCACGGGCCACCAATGCATTCGTTTCCAAGCCGACCACGGCATCTAGTCTATCAATGCATTATGCTCCATGATGTCCACATTCAACATATAAACATCTCATTCAATTGGCATTTGAAAAGTAACATAGCATATATGCACATCAATGAGTGGAATGACTAATCTATATAGTATATTCATGATGACATAACTAGATTAGATATAGTTATATGAATGCCAAACAAATACCTTGAAACAAGGCCAAACGTCCTCTCTCCACTTACTTGTAGCGTACAAGGATTCCCGCTCGGTACGGGTGAGATCCGGAGCGAATCGGGTTGGATTTGGTGAACCTAACATAATTGAGCGGGGTTAGTACTTCACCATTTTAGAATCAAAATTAATGAAATCCGATGTCAAAATCGTGTTTAGAACGTCGAAAGAAGGTCACACGTCCGATTTGGGTTCGATCGGACCTAAGGATCACCTTCGGGGCCAAACAGGTGGGTAAGACAGGTGGGCTGTCTACCCACCGGTTATGAAGGTAGGTACCCGCCGGTTATACCCGCCGGTTGTACCCGCGGGTTTGGCCAGGGACCTCTGCCTTCTCAGGTGGGTACTCTCAGGCGGGTAGGTACCCGCCGGTTGTACCCACCGGTTTTGGCGGGAATGACTCTGTCTCTTCTCCATTTGCTCCATCCTTTGGGGAATCAAATGGGGCTTTCCCCCACCCATTCTTCACACCTTTGAAGTCCTATAGGATGGTTCTAACCTAGATCTAGGTTAGATTCAAGTGAGGGAAACCATCTTACCTTCTTTGCCCAAAAATGACTTCAAACCCTTCAAATCACTTCCAACTCACAATGCTCCTTCTATCTTGTCAATATCTCCTCAAATTCTTCAAGATCAACACATAAATCACCTATTAAACCTTAGATTCATCATTTCAAAAGGTATTTACAAGATCTTAAGAAACCATACTCGAATCAAGGGTTTAAAGCTTGGGTATGGTGAATGTTCATAAAACCCAACTTTTCTTACCTCCAACTGTAGATCTAGAGTTGAAGATTACTCTCCCGGCACCGGAATGGCAAGATCGAGCTTCGGCGCCACTGAAATCCTTCCTTTCTTCCTCTTCCTTTCTTCTTCCCTCTCTTTTCTCTCTCCTCTTTACTTTTCTCACCAAAAGTACGAGGGTAATAAATGGAAAGAAAAGAACTCATAAAGCCTTATATACTATTCCTAATTAAGTGAATAGTGATGGATGGGTCACTCAGGTGGGTGGGTGTACCCACCTGTTATACCCGCCTGAGAGCCAAAACTTGGGATTTTGATCGGGTTCGGACCTCGGCGCGAACCCCACCCCAGGCATACGATGTAGCATACGTATATACCTTAAAATACGGATATAATACCTGTTTTATCCGTACATAGCCTTATGGTAGGTGCACGTACACGGTTTGGGGACTCCCGTCTCTTCTGGCACTGGCTCGGACTTGTCGGGCCAGCCGGTGTTTAAGGTCACCCGTGCCATCATAGCCCATAAGGAGCCCGCTCTTATATCCTCTGGCTCGGTTCCTGCATGGTTAAACCGGTTCAATCGTGAAATCAGACCGGGTTTAAGATGCGGGGTATTACATCTAGAGAGTAAATTGATTGTTGGCACACTCACAGGAAAGGTAGCACAATTAAATGAAATGTATGGACTATGTCCCATTGAAATAGGTAGAAAGAAGCTGGATGGCCATCTTATCAAATTTAATATGTAGAATTTTGATGTCATATTAGGCATGGATTGGTTATCCACTCACAGAAAAAATGTGATGTGCGCCAAGAAACAAATTAAAGTGGTGAGCGATGAAGGTGAAGAGTTAGTGTATCAAGCAGATAAGACAAAATGACCTAGAGAGGTTCTCATCTCTGCCCTACAGACGGTACAACTATGGAAGACGGATGTCAAGGCTACCTAGATTCAGTACAAGAGGTAGAAGCCAAGGTCACACCATTAGAAGAATTGAATGTAGTTAGGGAGTTTCCCAATATCTTCCCAGATGATTTGACCCGCCTTTCACCTAACAGGGAGTTAGAGTTTGCTATTGATTTAGTTCTCCAAGTAGCCCCATTGTTTAAAGCTCCATACATAATGTCACCACACAAATTACAAGAGTTACGGACTCAGTTGCAGGATTTTTTGGAGAAGGGATTCATACGCCTGAGTGTTTCTCCTTGGGATGCCCCAGTTCTATTTTTCAAGAAGGATGGGAGTTTGCATATGAGCATCGATTACCGAGAATTGAACAAACTGACCATCAAGAATCGGTATCCATTTTCGTGCATAGATGACCTTTTTGATCAGTTGCAAGGTGCCAAAGTGTTCTCAAAGATTGATCTTAGATCGGGTTAGTATCAACTCAAGATAAAGAGCAGTGACATATCCAAGATGGCCTTTAGGACCTGGTATGGTCATTATGAATTCTTAGTGTTGTCTTTTGGGTTGACCAATGCACCAGCAGCGTTTATGGACCTGATGAATCAAGTATTTTACAATGTCCTCAATAAGTGGGTCATCGTCTTCATTGATGACATTTTGATATACTTTAAGACTGAAGAAGAGTATACACAACACTTGCAAATGGTACTTCAAAGGCTAAGAGAATAGCAGTTGTATGCGAATTCAACAAGTGTGAATTTTGGTTGAAACAAGTTGGATTCCTAGGGCACATAGTGTCTGAGAATGAAATCGAAGTTGACCTGAGAAAAGTAAAAGCAGTAGCAGAGTGAGAAGCACCCAAGAATGCTATAGAATTAAGAGTTTCTTGGGATTAGCGGGCTACTATCAACGGTTCATCGAGAATTTTTCTTGAATCGCCACTCTAATGACCAATTTGACCAGAAAAGGTGTAAAGTTTGACTAGTCTAAGGAGTGCGAAGATAGTTTCTAAGATTTGAAGAACCGATTAGTGCCAACCCCAGTGTCAACAATTTCAGAAGGCACAGGTGGTATGACGACAGTCTACACTAATGCTTTCAGAATTGGGCTTGGTTGCATCCTTATGCAACATGACAAGGTAGTGATGTATACATCTAGACAATTGAAAGAGTATGAGAAGAACTATCTCACTCATGATTTAGAGCAGGTGGCAATTGTCTTTGCCTTGAAGATCTAGCACAATTACTTGTATGGGGAAAGTGCTAGATATTCAGTGATCAAATGTCTCAAGTACTTCTTCACACAGAGGGATCTAAACATGAGACAGAAGTGATAGCTGGAGCTCATGAAAGATTATAAATGTGACATACAATACCATCTGGAAAAGGCCAATGTGGTGGCAGATGCATTGAGCCGAAAAGCTCAAATTGTATCACTTGCTTATTTGGCCACTAGTCCACAACTTAACGAAGAGGCCATGTTGATGGATGAAGTCATTTTGAATGAAGGATCGACCTTAGAGCTTGAGCAACAACCAAATGTTATTAAGCAACTGACCTTATCTTTGGTGGCCCTATAAGTGCAGCCATCTATCAGGCATGAAATAATTATAAAGCAACCCTTAGATCCTGAGTTGCAGGGAATCAGAGCTAAAATCCAAGAGCAAATGATGGATGATCCTGATTTCACCATAGCCAGGGATGGGGCATTATTATTTCAAGGCAGATTGTGTGTACCCAAGATATGGGGATACAGGACAAGATAGTGAAGGAAGCACATAGTTCTGAGTACACACTTCACCCCAGAAGCACCAAGATGTACAAAGATCTTAAACAAAGTTATTGGTGGCCAGGGATGAAGATTACAGTAGCCCTGCATATGGCACAGTGTCTCACATGTCAGAAGGTCAAGGCAGAGGGGCATTGACCATATGGCACCCTTCAACCACTCCTAGTATCGAAGTGAAAATGGGATATGATTACTATGGATTTTGTCACCGGGCTACCCCATACACCCAAGGGAATAGATGCAATTTGGGTGATAGTTGACAAACGTACCAAAACTGCCCATTTCATTCCAATCAAGACTACCTACTCCATGGACAAATTAGCACAACTTTACATGAAAAATGTAGTTCGCTTACATGGAGTACTGGTAAGTATAGTGTCAGATAGAGACCCAAGGTTCATATCTAAATTCTGAAAGAGCCTCCAGCATGCCATGGGGACATAGGTGAACCTAAGCACTGCCTTCCATCTACAGACTAACGGATAATCTGAACGGACCATACAGATACTAGAAGACATGCTTCAGGCCTATGCAATAGAAATGAGTGGTAGTTGGGAAGAAAATATACCTCCACAATTGGAATGGCTCCATATGAGGCATTGTATGGCCAAAAGGCACAGAACTCTATTATATTGGGAAGATATGGGAGAATGGCAAATGCTTGGGCTGAAAATGATACAGATGACATGTGATAAGGTTGATGTCATCCGTGAGAAAATCAAGGTGGCTCAATCCCGTCAAAAGAGTAATGCAGACAACCGTAGGAAAGATATTGAATTCCAAGAGGGGGAGAAGGTATTTCTAAATATTTCTCCTACCAAGGGCTTACACAAGTTCCATAGGAAGGGCAAGTTGAGTCCAAGATATGTTGGCCCGTTTGAGATCTTGAAACGGGTTGGATTAGTAGCATATATACTAGCCCTTCCGCCTTCATTCAGTAATGTTCACAACGTATTCCACGTTTCAATATTAAAGTAGTATGTCCATGATCCATCGTATGTGCTAGATGTGGAACCAAATTACTTAGAGGCTAATATGACTTATGAGAAACAGTCTGCTAAAATCCTAGACCAAAAGATAAAGACCCTTCGCAACCGATCCATTACTTTTTGTAAAGGTGTGATGGGCCAACCATTCACATAAGGAAGCATCCTGGAGAAAGAAGATGAAATCCAGGCTAAATATCCTCATCTATTTAGACAACCAGGTAATCTCAATTTCGAGGATAATTTTTAAAGAGGGGGGTAGATGTAGAGCCCTACTCTTTAAATTGGGTTTATTGACTAGTTGGTTCAGTTTGGTCTTATAGGGTCGAAATCGAAACGGGTTCGATGCTGGTGCCCTATGGTATATGACGCTAAGGGTGATGTCAAAGGTGGGGTGGTCGAACAAGATTGGGCTTGTACCCGATGTGGTTTGTACGCCAAAGTCATGCCCTTACATGTATCACAAGGCCATGTACTAATAGGAAAGGTATGTTATCATATTTGAATAATAAGAACTTAGTCCACAACACGTGACTAGAGCAAGATACGCGTAAGATTTTACTTTCTCCAAAATTACAGTAAAGTTGGCTTTGTTTTAGCCAACTGGTTAGTGTCACTGGTAGGTGCGAGACCCACCAATGTGACCCACATGTTGGGGTAACGTGGGCCCCAGCAAGCCCAACTTAGGTAAGTACGTGTATTTTGGACTCCTTATCGTAATGAGGTCTTGTACGCCTGATAATGTTGGTTATTTTGGTCGGTATCATGATTTAAGGCATTTTGGTCCATAAATGGGCAAAACCAAACAAGCCTTAGAAGATATTTATTAGCCTAGGATATAAATAGCATTTATGTTTCTCTCTCTCCCATTTATGATTTCAGCCAAGGTTTGGTGAGAGGAGTAAAGAAGATGGAGAAAAGAGGAATAAGAAGAGAAGGAGGAAGGTCTTCCCTTAGTTTCCAAAGCCACGACCTACCTTTTTGTGGCCAGAATAGTGTCCGGTGCTTGGAGATCTACGTTTTGAGGTAAGTAACATCCTAAACCGTTGGAATGTGATGAAACCCTTTTGTGTTTGGTCAAATCAAATGGATAATGGAACCCTTGTGTGAATTCCTTGAAGGTTTGAGGAAAAGAAAACATATATTTGAAGTTATTAAGGTGACATTGTGAGTTTGGAAAGAGGATCCCAAGTTTTGGAGTTTTTCAAGCTAAGATATGACTTCCTTCCCCAAATCTTGATGATGACTTAGATCCATAGAATAATCAAGTAAATGAAGCTTAGAATGTGTAGGAAATGAGATGGGAACAACCCCCTTGGACCCCTAAGAGGAGAAATGAAGAAAGGAA
>NC_056564.1:6135349-6149534 GCF_013358625.1 Macadamia integrifolia | reverse complement strand
AACTGCTGTCCTGCAGCACAGCTCTCGCATGAGCAGTCTACGCCGTGCTCAAACTCCTCAGGGGTCCACCAGTCCTCTTCAGGAAACTCGACTGTGGGACCCACCCCATGCTCCTCAGATATTTGACCGATAAAATCATCTAAAAATGGGGTGTACACGTGGAATGAGCTCACTAGCCCAGTAAGTAGAGAGGTGGACCACACACAACAGTCCACACATCACAACACATCATATGCACTACATGCCATGCTATTCATTTTAATTCACATCCACCTAAGCAACATTACTAAGTCTTTGGTTTAAGTGCTACTACAACCACAGTGCGCGTATACTCCGGGTACGAGCCGCGAACTCCCTCCCGCGATACGCCCATAGGGCTGTTGGAGAAGGCCCACCGTGAGTACTCGGAAAAGTAAAGACAATGTCGTCCACCGGCTCTCAACAGAAATGTAAATAACTAAAATAAAGGTGCTGACTCCAGCAATTTAAAAGCAGTACGATTGGCCCTCTTGAATGTACCACCGGGGTTGCCGACTGTCCTACATGACTCACCGGGCGTAATGCCTAACCGCCACAGTGTCCGACAACCGCGACCCCTGCTTCCCCCCAAATGGCAACCCAACACCTTAACCCCTGTTGGGAAGGGTCGTAGCACGGGATGGTGAGAATCCTAATACCGCATGCTCCTATATGACAATAGTACGACTGCATAGTGCCTCCGTGTCCCATACCACGGGCCACCAATGCATTCGTTTCCAAGCCGACCACGGCATCTAGTCTATCAATGCATTATGCTCCATGATGTCCACATTCAACATATAAACATCTCATTCAATTGGCATTTGAAAAGTAAACATAGCATATATGCACATCAATGAGTGGAATGACTAATCTATATAGCATATTCATGATGACATGACTAGATTAGATATAGTTATATGAATGCCAAACAAATGCCTTGAAACAAGGCCAAACGTCCTCTCTCCACTTACCTGTAGCGTACAAGGATTCCCGTTCGGTACGGGTGAGATCCGGAGCGAATCGGGTAGGATTTGGTGAACCTAACATAATTGAGAGGGGTTAGTACTTCACCATTTTAGAATCGAAATTAATGAAATCCGATGTCAAAATCGTGTTTAGAACGTCAAAAGAAGGTCACACGTCCGATTTGGGTTCGATCGGACATAAGGATCACCTTCTGGCCACACAGGTGGGTAAGACAGGTGGGCTGTCTACCCACCAGTTATACCCACCGGTTATGACCGGCGGGTAGGTACCCACCGGTTATACCCGCCGGTTGTACCCGTCGGTTTGGCCAGGGACCTCCCTGCCTTCTCAGGTGGGTACCCTCAGGCGGGTAGGTACCCGCCGGTTGTACCCACCGGTTTTGGCGGGAAAGACCCTGTTTCTTCCCCATTTTCTCCATTCTTTGGGGAATCAAATGGGGCTTTTCCCCACCCATTCTTCACACCTTCAAGGTCCTATAGGATGGTTCTAACCTAGATCTAGGTTAGATTCAAGTGAGGGAAAGCCATCTTACCTCCTTTGCTCAAGAATGACTTCAAACCCTCCAAATCACTTCCAACTCACAATGCTTCTTCTACCTTGACAATATCTCTTCAAATCCTTCAAGATCAACACATAAATCATCTATTAAACCTTAGATTCATCATTCAAAGGGTATTTACAAGATCTCAAGAAACCATACTCGAATCAAGGGTTTAAAGCTTGGGTATGGTGAATGTTCGTAAACCCCAACTTTTCTTACCTCCAACTGTAGATCTAGAGTTGAAGATTACTCTCCTGGCACTGGAATGGCAAGATCGAGCTTCGGCGCCACTGAAATCCTTCCTTTCTTCCTCTTCCTTTCTTCTTCCCTTTATTTTCTTTCTCCTCTTTACTTTTCTCACCAAACGTACGAGGGTAATAAATGGAAAGAAAGGAAATCATAAAGCCTTATATACCATTCCTAATTAAGTGAATAGTCTTGGATGGGTCACTCAGGTGGGTGGGTGTACCCACCTGTTATACCCGCCTGAGAGCCAAAACTTGGGATTTTGACCGGGGTTCGGACCTCGGCGCGAACCCCACCCCAGGCATACGATGTAGCATACGTATGTACCTTAAAATACAGATATAATACATGTTTTATCCGTACATAGCCTTATGGTAGGTGCACGTACACGGTTTGGGCACTCCCGTCTCTTCTGGTACTGGCTCGGACTTGTCGGGCCAGCCGGTGTTTAAGGTCACCCGTGCCATCATAGCCCATAAGGAACCTGCTCTAATATCCTCTGGCTCGGTTCCTGCATGGTTGAACCGGTTCAATCGCGAAATCAGACCGGATTTTAAGAAGCGGGATATTACATATACCTTGTTAAAAAGTATTAATATTTCTCCGTCGTCTTTCATTATATTTGTTTCGTATTTATTCTTTTCTACATCTCAACAGAGTTGTGGTCCTACTTCTTAGAACTTTAAAATTGTTGAGGTTTATAAATTGCTACATGATTTTTTTTTTTGGATTATCTCCAAATGGCCAAATTCCTAGGTAGTGGCCTCTAACTTACCTATATGATGCATCAATTAGTGGGTATTTCCCCCATCCCTTTGTACCACTGCAAGTCCATACAAGCTGGCACATACTTTAGTTCCTTAGCCAATACCCATTGGTTTGATTCTTTACCTGCCTTGTCTTATTTGTAGTTATGGATTAAGTCAGACTATTGTATAATAGTTTTTTATTACATGGTTTAGTGTATTTTCTCTCTTCTTCTTCTTTTTTTTTTTTTTTTTTTAAGATATTTATTTATAATTAAGGAGAAACATTGAGGATCCATAACTTGAATAAATCCAATTAACATTGAATGATAAAATTGGTGACCATTGATCTTTTGTAGAATGTATAATACTTGAAATATATTATAAATTATATTTATAACTTGTACTGTACATATTAAGGTTGAAACTATCAACTACATATGTCTAATAGACTTGCAACACTGATCATACTAATCTTCTACTTCCGTTAACCACCAATTAAGCTTTGCATTGAATATTCTCGATCTTTATCAACCACCTTAACTTCCATTGTATAAGATTCCATCGGACATTTTTTGTGAAGATTCCATAGAAATTTTGAGGTGTTCTTTTAACTCTCAATATTAATTTGACCCTTAATAAAATAAAATTTTAATTTTTAATAATATTATTAAATTACTAATCGGTTCAATGGATATCATATATGATTAAAAAGCGCAAACACACACACACACAGACACAAGTGCATTTGCACGTGCACTTTTACTAGTGTGTGTATATGTATATATATATAAGTAAGAAAAATATTATAGAACTTGTAATGCATCTTAATTACCTTATCAACCAATTAATCCTCCCTTGATCTACAACTTCAGGATTAATCCATAGTTTTCATAATCCTCAAGGAGTCAATATAAAAATAAGAAAAGATAGTGGCTCCACACACTGTCCGTTTTTCGCACAAATCTCCTATGATGGGTCTTATGTAGGGGTGCAAGTTTGGCCCTGACAGCCCAAACCCACCCTTGGCCTGCTCTGATCTCGAACAAGAATTTGATACCCTACTTTCTAAACCCGATCTAATTACCCGTATTGACTTGGTTTGATTGTACAGGGGCTGAACCAGAGAGAACCGACGCAAGTATCATATGAAATACAGTGGCAAGAGTGACCTTGAACTCGGGTTGGCCCGACATGACCGAGCGGGTACCAAGTGTAAAATGTGCACCCAAGCCTTGCACTTGCATGCACCACGAGGCCATGTACAAAGAGTAAAGGTACAAATTAGTATTTGTGGGTGCCTACGTAATTTAATTATGTGTGGCCATTTATTTCCGTTGAAGCCCAAGTGGAACACTAACAAATGGGCTGACTGGAAGGTATGACACTGGGGGGGCTGAGATACCCACCTGAGATATACTCACCTGTGACTAAAAGATATTATGGGGCCCAGGTATAAAAAGGAGATATTTATTGCTTTCCTCCCTCCTTAATGTTAGTTGGTTGGTGGGAGAAAGTAAAAGAGAGAGAGAGAGAGAGAGAGAGAGAGAGAGAGAGAGAGAGAGAGAGAAGAAAGGAAAAGGAAGAAGAAGAAGAAAAAAAAAAGAAGAGAATCGACCATAGAGCTTCACCGGAGCTAAGTCTTGGTATTTTGAGGCCGGAATTATGATCAGCTCACCGAGATCTTCGATTTGAGATAGGTATAGTACATATTTCAAGGATTATTAGGAAAACTCATTTCTTAAATCCTCTTTTGATTTTTGGGGAAAAACTCACTTGAATCTTGCTAATCCTACTTGAGTAATCGAATCTAAGGTCTAATAGAAGGTGTGCACAATGATTTTGAAGGATTTGAAAAGAGTGTTGGTGAAGATCTAGAGTTTTTGAGAGTTCTTGAGCTAAATGAGTGAAATTGGGGTTTCATTAATGTTCTTGAAAAAAGAGGTAAGAATCCTCCTTTTTCTTTTGATTTAATCTTAGATCCAGGTTGTGGATGTATGGGTGGACCCTAGATGAGGGATTAGCTTTGCCGGATCAACCCCAAACAAGTTCCCCAAACCGGAGAGAAGATGAGAAGATGATGGCAAAATTCTCGTTTTCTAACTTGGGGGTGTCACACCGGTGGGTCTCAGACCCACCTATGTGCCCAGAACTTAGTGTTGAGTCTTTAGCCTAACCGGCGGGTCTGAAACTGGTGGGTCTCAGACCTGCTTGTCATAGTCTCAGACCCACCTGTCATGTCAGAATGCCCAGAATGGACCCAAATTAGATGGACAACCCCCATTTATGATTCTAAATCTGATTTGAGTATTCAATCATGATGATTTTGACCCCAAAGTAGTGAAATGATAAATCATTATGTTTATGATAGATTACACTCGTTATACGCATACCCACACATTGGATCTCCTACATGCCAGGTGCAAGCACCGCGTACTTATACAAGTAAGTGGGGAGTGGACTTTGATTTAATTTCGGAGTGTTTATGCATCACTTAACATGTGTTAGTCTAACTATGTCATCATGTCACTTGTGTGTAGACTAGACATCACATATGTCATATCACGCATTGTATGTGTATTTACATAATATGTTATGTTCTGTTTTATGTTTGAATATTCATTACGTCTTGATGTATGTGATGGAAGAATCGCATTTGGACATGATGTATATGCTAGATTAGATGTTGTAGCCGACTTGGAAACGAGTGCATGGTGGCTCATGGAATGGGAAGCGGTGCCATCATGTAATCGTACTATCTCATATAGAGGTATGCGGCTAGGATTGATATACTCTTTTATGCTATGACCCTTCCCAATAGAGGTTTATATATTGGATTACTATTAGGGGGAAGCATCGGGTCGCGATTGTCGGACTCCTACAGTGGTTAAAAGTATGCACAGTTAATCATTAGGACAGTCAATAACCCCAACGGTATATTCAGAGGGCCGATTATACTGCTTTTATTTCGAGTGGAGTCACCCATTTACTTTCTGTCATTTAAATTACTGGGAGTCGGCTTGCATTTACATTCCAATACCAAGTGGGCCTTCTCCGATAACTCTATGGGCGTATTGTAGGATGGGTTCATGGCTCATACTTGGGGTATACGTGCACTGTGGTTGTGAGTAGCACATAACCTATGACTTAGTAATGTTGTTTAGGTGAATATGGTTAAAATGAATTCCATACATATATGTTCTTTTGTATTGTGATTTCTTGTGTGGTCTTTCTTTCTACTTACTGGGCTAGTGAGCTCATCTCACGTGCACAACTCTTTTTAAGTGATTTTGCAAGTCACCTGCCTGAAGATCAGGAGCCAGGTCCCACTGTGGAGTTTTCCTCCGAGGACTGGTGGGTCCTTGATGAGTTCGAGCACGGTGCTGATTGCACGTGTGAGGATTGTGCTGCATGGCAGCAGTGACTCCAGATTGATTCTTTTTTATTAGTTGATGTATCATTTTGATGACTCGATACTTAAATTGTTATATTGTTGTGTATATATTATGCCTTCGGGTCCATATGTATGTAACTTTTATAACTCAATTTGGGTATCAAGTATTTGGGGAACAATTACTGGTATTATTATGTCTTTTGCTGAAATTACAGGTCTTATCTTATTTTAGTAGATGTATGTTATATAGTGGTTACTGTATTGTTGATCCTGACAAGTTTGTGAGTTAACTAGAGTTAACTCGGTTACCAGCTCGGTTCTGTGAAAATGGGGTGTGACAAAGTATCGATCAAAAAATTTTAGCCTTGAGGGCCAGCCCGACCTTAAAATTTCTGGCCCTGAGTCATAGTCAGGGTGGGTAATGGTTGATGTCTTTGGCTCGCCCAACCTGCCTTGAACCTAGCTCTGGTTTTTGCCCCTGATGTTGACCCTGGTTATGACCTTGATGTTAATCCTGATATTAACCTAATTTTAGATATTTTTTGACATTGAGTCATTGACACCTCAAAACCCTTGATATATCTTCTCACCAATCTCTCTTGCTCTTTTTACAAAAAAAAAAAGGTATACCCAACCCTTGATGGCAAACTAGGGTCAGGGTCAGGGTCAGGATCAGGATCAGGATCAATCAGGGTCATCCTGGCCCAATCCTGAAAAATCAAGGCCAATCAGGGCAGGTAAGGGTTGGGTTGAACCCTAAAGGGTTGGGCCTGGGTTAAAGTTTTGCGGCCTTGAGTCAAGGTTAGGGTGGGTTTGGGCCTAGTTAAAAGGACTCAGGGTTGGGCTAGGGTTTTAAGAAGCCCAACCCAACCCGGCCCTATTGCACCCCTAGTCTTATGTTTCATTTTTGGGTAAGAGAAGTGTCAATGGGCCAGTTTAAAAAAATAAATAAATAAAAATTCAGCCCAACCTTAAGGTCTCTTAACTCAACCTAGGCCCTACCCTGCTTGACCTAGGACTGAGATATCTCAGACTAGGCCGAATCCTGTCAGGTTCAGCCCAACCAGTCCAGCCTTGATGGACCCTGATTGGGTCGGGCTTAACCTAAGAGTGTTAATCGGTTCGATTTCAATTTAAACAGTGCCGATCAGTTCGATTCACATTTATTTGACTAAAACCATAACCACACCATTTACTAAATGGTTCCACTTTTTGAAACCGTGACCGTTTAGTAAACGATTTCGGTTTTCACGGTTTCTAAACGGTGTCGGTTTCACGATTTTAAACGGTTTCGGTTTCTGTTTATTCCATACGGTTTGTAAAATGGTTCACAATTGATTTGTTATAACTTGCAACCATCTCTAAACTGAAGATCATAAGCTTCTCAAAAAATAATTGGCAACCATAAATAAGAGATTCTATATTAACGATGGAATGTCTTAATTTGATAATCTAGTGTTATTTCTTTGCATGACCCTTCTCAAACATTTAGAACTAATATCATACAACATCCAAATCCAGCCTTCTATAGCATAAAATATTAAAATGACAGGTGATTCAACCAAAACACCCCATCTATGATAATATAATAATATAGTAACATATATGGATTACAAGTTCATGATCTAAATCCTAAACTTGAACTGAATTGCAATAAGTCATACCAAAGCAGGATGAACACTTAATTTAATTGTTAATTGTTATACGGATTACTGCTCCTTCTTTATTTAATTGTTATACTGATTAATCGGATCGATTTAAACGATTTAAATGGTTTTAAACGGTTTCAATTCAGTTTGAAACCAAAGGGTTCCGCGGTTAAAACCAACCCGACCCATTTAGCTAATCGACCTGAAACTTAAAACCATAACCGCACTATTTACTAAATGGTTTTGTGATTTCGGTGTAAACGGATTGGTTCGATTTCGGTAAACGGTTTCGGTTACAAATTCACATCCTTAGCTTAACCCAATCCTACACTACTCAGTACTATTGGGTACTTGGTTGCTTGATTTGATACATTGTAGAGGCCAAAGACCAAAGTTTTTGTACATATGTAGATTGTCTAAAACGAAAGATTTTTTGTAGACCTTTTTCTATAAGTATCCATTTATAATTATTAACATATTTATATTATTATATACTTAATATATAGTGTTAGGTTGACTTGGGTCGAGTTGGGTTGGGTTGGGTTGAGACCTCAACGGAGGCCGGGTTAGCCCAACCTAACCCGGCCTCGGTCTTAAAATTCTCAACCCTAGCCCATCCTATGGGCTAAAATATCAACCCAAGCCCTGTTCGAATTCAAGGCAGGCTAGGGTGGGTTTGAGCTGATCGGGATTTTTGACACCCCTAAATCATGGGTCATATGTAAAAGATAACATATGTCAAAGGAGGAGAGAGTTATTGGTCCTAAGAGCGTCAACCATGGCTATTAAATTTGCGAAAAAAAGTTGACAAAAATCTGAATATGGACCAAATTCGAATCAGTTTCAAAAATTATAAAATTGTGATTCTATGAATAATTTATGAAATGAAAAATTCAGCCCTTAAATTTTGGTATTTTAACCAAAAGACCGAGAAAGGTATCGAACACAATCATTAGATATACTTTATGAATAATTTTGGCCTAAAGTTTTAGAACCTATAGAAGTATAATGAAGACGCCAAAAAAGTTTCAGAAATGGGAATTTTTTTTTTTTGTACAATAATTAATTCCCCATAAATAAATTATAAAACTTGGGCCAGGCTAGCCGATGGACCAATCAGTCCCGGATCCCCATTATGTAGCCACTATCCTGGCCTGATTTCTAATATCACTGAGTGCAAATCCCCTCCCTTGCTGGTATCCCATCATCTTAACACCACATCCTATGGATGGTGTGAGATGAGTTGAGATGATTACCTGTTGGAAGAGGAACATGATTTGAAGATCACCACAAGCTAGTGAGAAATTACATTAACATAGAAAATAAATAAATAAATAAAAAATGAGATGACGTTCTATTCCTGGAGTCTAGATCCTCTCTCCGAAAGAAACGTGCATCCAAAGTATCCAGACTCTATCAAGAGAGGATCGAGTGGTGATGAGGGGATTCTTCCTCCTCCACTGGACAAATTATGCACCTCAATTAAAATTTGTTCAACTTGAGCTACCTCGATCAGTTCATCTTGAGCAAACCAATCTATCGTACGGTCCATAACCAACCCAATTCAATCCACATTGATACATAACATCACCCACATATATGTATCACATTGTTTGGCCCAACCTGCTTTTGTGCTCTACGTTGCACTGCAAGTATCATTTCAGTCTAAAATCCAGTGGTAGTTGGACTTGGGCCTGGGCTGCTTATGTCAAGATTTGCAAATGGGAGGGACCTGACCACCTAACACAATACTCTCCGAGTCTCGTTGGTTTCGAACTATCATAACGTGGATAATCTGCATATGTTCCACCATTTTGAGCAAGGAAAAAATGTTAGGGCAATTCTAATAATTGAAAGACAAGATTACAACAAAGTCTACATTAAAGTTGTGCGATGTCATTGAATTAAACAAAATATTAATAAAACATGTTTGTACATTCTTGAACTTTAGGAATGTTTACAAAGAAGTTACATAAAAGACATATTACAAAAGAACTACCACCCAAACGCATAAGAAGAATTGTTACACCATAATAATGTTGGAGCAAGGACTGGTCCATTAGTATTTGGTTACGCACTTGTGGAGTATAAGGTGTTTGTGCAGAAATCAAATTGATTCGTGTGTCTATTAGCACTTTCATATGAATGACATGATCCTGTGTCTACAATCTCTGATTCATTTCTCGATTTTGGATTCAACCATATAAAAGCATTTGTATGTTTTTTACCAAACGAACATCTGTAAAATCGTCGTCCTGGATTCTTTTGTGTATTATAAGTCCGAATGACCATCGTCCCTCCTCCACAGCTACACATCGGTCCACATTTTGTGAGAGGCGAGATAAAGAGTGTGTCATCGTGGAAAATATGACTCATTATGTGAGAGGGCGTGAGATAGAATCTATGCTCTAGCGTCAAAGGGGTCTTTTCTCAAACTTAAAATATAGGTATATAGAGAAAAACCACGCAAAATTTTTGCAAGATTGTGAAACTTATTGTTTGAAAGCGACGAAATTCCCAAGGTGAAACCTCGATACACAATTGGGTAAGGTGGTAGTTAGTCACGTAATCTATCCCTCATGTTGAACCCACGACAAAACTTCAATATGCAATTGGGTATGGTGGTAGTTCGGTCACGTAATTTATCCCTCACGCTAAACCATCCAGCAGATGCAAGGAGACACAACTTGGAGGCAACCAAGCACACATACATCTTGATGTCATGAAACCAAGGCTTACCCTTCAGCTTCTCCTACTTCGATTGCCAAACAGTATGCAGGATCCTCTGTCACTTCGATCTCTATTGGCCGGATATCAACCATGTACTCGCACTCCTTAAAAAAAAAAAAAAGGCTAGGTTTATTGGTTAAAACTTATGCATTATACTGGGTGGAAAATGGTTAATAACTAAATTTCCTTTGTATACTTGTTTGTGTCAACGCCATCGGTTGGGTCATGGGTCTGTGTGACCTCACTGGATTAATAAAAGAAGATGTTTGTTGCGCTGGTTGTTCAAACAATTACTTTATCATTCGTTATGGTTAAAAAAAAAAAAAAAAAAGAGCAACCCACTGCAGGAGGCTCCTACTACTGCAAGGTTTGGGAGGGATAAGTGTACGTAGCCTTATCCCCTGCTCCGCAGGGAAATAGGACATTTGGTAAATAAAATTAATGCAACTTAAGGACATTTTTAGGACTTTGTTCTATTCGCCGTTGAATGCTAGGCGCAGAAATCTCAATTTTACAGTTCTTTCATCAATGCAACTCAGATACTCTGGGTTCTTAATCTCTCTACCCTTTTTTTAAAGAGGTTCTCAATCTCTCAACTGTTGTTTTTCTAATTAAGTCTTGTACTTGGGCATGCATATGATCTGTTCCTGTTTGTGGGTGTTTATTTATTAGATTCTCTGGTTGGTTCAGTGAATTTAGGTATTATTAGTTTATCATTAGCAGCTTGAACCTAAAAAGTGTTGGGTTTTATGTGTAACGTACACCTGCTTTCTGTGGTTAATGCATCTGATTCTTTCGGTTCTTTATTATATGATTGTGGCATCCTTGTATGTTTTGGTTATGGGTATCTGCTGATTATTACTGTTCTCTATATAAATGATTGGTTCTCATGGGTTCATTGTCTATTTGATTCTGCGCATAATTCTTGGGTCTACCATTTTTCTTTATTTTTTTTTATAGAAGCAAGATTGCTTAATATAAGAGAAAGATGATTTGAATACAATGCTGGTGGCGGTGGTGAAATAACGAAGGACAAAAGTAAATGGAGAAAACTGAAGAAACGCATTCTAAACAGTAGAAACAAGAAACCAATTTGGATCTTCCAAACTTATTTATATTCCTTTCCATATTTAGATGCAGTTCTTATGTCATGTTACGAAATAAACATGCGTGCGTCCAGCGAAAAAGTACCGGAAATATAGGGGAAAAAAATTCAACCTACGACACACGCGGAATAGAAACACTTAAAACTCTTATTTTCTCATTTTTTGCATGATTGAAAGAGATACCATATATAGTTTTATTTTGCCGTATCATATTAGGTAGATATGTCCTTAAAACAAAATCAAAATCAAAATCAAAATCAAACTAGGAGTGCAATATGGAAACGGCAAATACGGAAACTGCTATAATTAGGAGTTAGGGGAGCCTGCCTGTCTCTTAATTTCGTCCAACTAATAACTTCCGCGAGGAGGCCTTCATATTTCTTCTATTACTTTTGTTTCTGCCATTGTTTCTTTCAGCTGAACTGTGGAGCTATGGCAACGGTAGCTCGGCAAGTCACCCAACAGCCCAGTCAGTGGTCGGAGCTTCCAGTGGATTTGGTTCTTAAGATCGGTGAAAGGTTAAGTCTATATGCGGATTATGTTCGATTTCGCTCAGTGTGCGGTTCATGGTACTCTGCTCTTCCAAAAACTTTGCGTCCCCACCACCAGCATGATGATCAATATTTCCCCTTCTTGTTGCTACCTGCTTGTGAGGATGATGATGATAATGATGATGACAGTAGTAGTTGTAGTGTTGGATTGTTGAGTATAGCCGAGAATAATAAGATTTATCACCTTCGTGGTCTTCCCATCAAGGAGTTTAGAACCATGCACTATGTGGGATCCTCTCATGGGTGGGTGGTTACAGTAGATGAGGCTACTCCTTCCATGTATCTCATCAATCCCTTCACCAGGACCCAACTCTCACTTCCACCCATCTCCACGTTCCGTAAAGCGTGTCGGTGCGGCACAATTTATAAAGAATGCAGCATCCGTGGTGTTTGTAAATTGGACGAGTCATCATCATATGTGCAAAAGGTTGTCTTGTCATCAAATCCTTCTTTGTCCTCCTCATCAACGTCCCTCTATGTTGTGGCCATAGCCATCTGTGGTATGTATTCAGTATTGGCGTTCTCTAGACCTGGAGACAAGGCTTGGACTATTTTTCTCACCCACAATGTTAATGGGTATCGATATACGGATGTCTCATTCTACAAGGACCATCTCTATGTCGTCGTACGGGCCCACAACGACCATGGTATCAGAGTCTTTCACATAGACGAGGACATTGACGGTGGAGGTGTCGTGCCAAAGCGAGTACAATACCTAAAACTACCCAAGAGATATAATATTAAATGGAAGAGTTACCTGGTGGAGTCACGTGGGGACTTGCTGATGGTTGCAAGGGAAGTAAAAAAAATTGCTTTATCAGACCCAATTCTTGGTCCGTATGGCAAAAGATTTTTCGAGGAGAAAACAGTTGGGTTCAAGGTCTTTAAGCTGTGTCCACCGGGAATGAATAATGGTACTGATGATGAAGGTGGTTATGATGGTGATGAGTATCATGATGATGAGAGGAGGAAGAAGTCTTCAAAGTGGGTGCAAATAAAGAACTTGGGTGACATAGTATTGTTTTTGGGAGTGAACTCCTCTATGTCCCTTTCATGTCATGATTTCCCTCCTGGATATGCTATTAGCAGAGGGAATTGCATCTGTTTTACCCATCATAATCAGGTCAAGGGTCGTTACCACGTGAATCTAGGTTGGGGTCATGATATAGATGCATTCGGAGATATGGGTGTATTCTATTTGAAAGATGGAAGTATCGAGCCAATATTGCCATCGCAAGGTTGCCCAAGCATACGACACCCGCTGCGAAGATTTTTCCCACCACAACCTATTTGGCTTAGTACTCCCACTTAATTTTATTTATTTCTTCCATATGTCTCTCTCTCTCTCTCTCTCTCTCGAACTTTTTTGTGTGTGTCTATGTAAAATCATGGTTGTAACCTTGAGCTCCCATTGTCAAATTTCATTTATTGTTTCTTTTGTGAAGCTGAAATTTAATTAACTATTGTGCTGTCATTCTACAAGTATTCACTTTCGACATGGGAAGACTATGTACTTGGAAGTGCTCCTGTTTTGTGCCTTTCTCTTACTTCTTTATGTTGGGCACTTAAGTTTATTGATTCCACTTTCATGGTTTTTGGTTTATTTAACTCCAACGTTGGCCAGTCCAACTTTTGACAGGGAATATATCTTGATTACGCACCTTATTACCCTCCCACCAACTGGTACTGGATGCAGAAGTGCCTCAGGAAATGAATTAGAAGTTTTGGCCAATGGTCCTAGTTCTGAAGAAAGACATTTGGATGTTTGAGTCAACTTCTTCATCATAACGGAAAACTAAGGGCTTCTATTGAGTGGTTGAACCGAGTTGAGTCTAAACCCATGTTTACCACAAAGGATCAATCTTAACCAATACCGATACAATATGACTGATACAGGCGATATGATGCCGATACTTTAAACCATACCACAAAGGAGGTTCAACTAAAAGAAGCCAATATGACAAAAAATTGAAGAGTTGCCAACTAACCCCAGGTTTCTCTTCAGCATGGTGCGCATGCAATCTCTCTTCAGCACAGTGCACATGCAATCTCTCTTCACTCAGGGCCCGTTTGGTATCATTTCTGTTCCAGAAACGTCGTTTCGTATCAAAAACAAAAATTTCAGTTTCTGTGTCAAAACGCAGTTTTTAAACGAAAAAAATGGTGTTTCAAAATTTTAGATTTTTATGGAATTTTTTTTTTTTTTTTTTTTTT
>NC_056564.1:6074475-6135329 GCF_013358625.1 Macadamia integrifolia | reverse complement strand
GTTCGGACCTCGGCGCGAACCCCACCCCAAGCATACGATGTAGCATACGTATATACCTTAAAATACGGATATAATACCTGTTTTATCCGTACATAGCCTTATGGTAGGTGCACGTACACGGTTTGGGCACTCCCGTCTCTTCTGGCACTGGCTCAGACTTGTCGGGCCAGTCGGTGTTTAAGGTCACCCGTGCCATCATAGCCCATAAGGAACCCGCTCTAATATCCTCTGGCTCGGTTCCTGCATGGTTAAACCGGTTCAATCGCGAAATCAGACCTGGTTTAAGAAGCGGGGTATTACAGAACGGGTCTGAATTGAAATTGAACTTTGATTTAGTTTGACCTAATATTAGATAAAATTTAGATCAAACTGACTAAAATCGGAAATGAACCGAATCAATCACAAAAACCTACAATCGGTCATTCCAAAACAGCTTGAATAGGGATTGCTATGGTCGATTTGGATCGAAATTGGTTGATTCAACCAATGATTTTAAACTCGAAATAGAGTACCAAAACAATCCCTATAGTGATTCCAATTCTAAATTGACCGTTCTAGAACTGCCAGAGTTGGATAGTTCACGACCAATTCTAATCCAAATCGGCTATTACCAGAATTTTAACTCAAAATCAAAGAGTAAATTGTTCCCTAATGATTCCAGTCTAGATCAGATTCGAATCAGTCATAACAATGCTAGAATTGACACTAAATTCTAAAAACTAACAGCCCAATCCCAAAAATCCTAGATATGTCGTTCTATGATGATTGGAATTGGGATTGATTCGAATTGGCCAAATCAACTAGGGATTTTAAATTTAGAATTGGAGATCGAGCTGATTCCTATAGATTTTGATCAAAATCGAATCAAAATCAGACCGAAAAAAAACCCCCTAGAATCGCCGAAATTTATGCCATAAAAACTAGCAAAGGTATCAAAAAGACTCACGAGAAGGATGACGATCAATTGGGGCGAGGGGTTGTTCGAGTTATTTCGGAAGAGTATTCATTCACAAAAATACCCCTTGTTTAGCCGTTTAAATTAAAGTAATGACTTTAAAAGTTGAGATTGAATTTACATTTTTTACCTTAAAAGCAATCACAAAATGACAAAATAATGTAACACAGTAATTTAAGTTACAAGGTTTTTGTAACTGGTCGGCTACATTTAGACATACCCTTTAGTTTTAATGATTTCCATGCATCATATCACATATTCATCATCGTCCCCTTGTTTTGTTGACCGTTTTCTTATATCAAGTTTGGTACATTAAGTCATTATAAGTTTAATCATTATGAAATACCTAATCAATTTCCATCTAAAATGTTAGGATTTGATATATAATGATAAACGATGATGACAATAATACGTAGTTGGTTGTTGGAAATAGATTTTCTTCGTTACGATTCACTTCATTAAAATTTATCATTATAATAAATTATGATTCAATATGATGACATGAACTTTAAATATATAATTTTTTAACTTGTTGAGGGTTCACGGAACAAGCAACGTAGGGAATCATATTATTGGCAAAACATTATTTTATATGGGAGGGCAGCGAGATCATTTTACATGAAAATGAGAGATAGAGGCAGAAGTGCTAACATAACCTACCCTAGCTGCTTAGCAAACTTTTTCCCTTAATTAATATGAGAAAAGGATCTCTGAGCCACTAGAGTAGGGTATGCTAGCTAGCACCTCTATGTGTATCTCTCCTCCTCAAATGTAAATATCTTAATAATACATAAATTTTTTTTTTCCTAATAAATTTTCATCTCTTGATTTTAGAGGCCTATGTTTCATTTGATTTGATTTATTTAGGGAAAAGGACTTGAAAGCTAGCAGGACACCCTGGAATCAGCTGTGTTAGCTTATAGTGACCGTTTGATTAAAACTATGAGATTTATGCTGTTCAACGATATAGTATTTATATAGTACAACGTATAACAACGGATGGTTGAAAATATTTAAAAAATAGGTTATGAACTGTTGTGTCAGATGTGTAGCCGAAGAAACAGACATTCGTACATTTATATGATGGAAGAAGGAAGTGGAAAAAAATAAAACGTAGGGCGGAGAAGAAGTTCCAAACCGTGAATCTTGTCAGAGAAGAAGGTTGAAAGTGCGAATCTGGTAGGAGAAGAAGGTTCAAACAAAACTTAGGTCAGGGAAGGAGTTCCAAAGTTGGAAGTGGTCGGAGAAGACAGTTGACAATGAATCTACTAATGTGAGAAGTATCTCACCGGAGACGTGGAAATGTCACATAACCTTGATGTAGAGGGTATTTGTGCGCGGTAGTGTGTGTTTGTTTATGGGCGTACTACCTGAAGAGATCGCGAGAGATTGAAGGACTTTCGTTGGCTTGAAGTAAAGTTGAAGAATCACCTTTCATTTTGTTCGAGAATTGTTGCGATAAATTCACCTTGTCCACGTTCTCATTGAATTCCTCCACGCTATAACAGCTACAAAGTCCTCCAAATGATTTCTACCTCCAATGTTGGGATAAGTAGATCAGTCACAAAAAACGTCCGAAACACTATAGTCGCAAACACTCCCATCAGCAACTACTATCAGTCATCCTCATCCACCTCTCCCCAACGCACCCCCCCAACCTTCTACTACACTTATCAAACAAGATCCCCCTTACTTCCTTGCGTGTCATCACACTGGTAATTCAAATTTAGGATCTATCGGCCACTTCATAACAATTCCAACCAAAGATAATTCAACTGTAAGTAAAATAACAGAGACCAACATTTACTTCATTATGGCGGGTTTATGGAGAATCGATCGTCGATAGGAAAGTGTCAACTAGCCATCGCAAAAATTTCCCAACTTAAAAAGGGTTTGAGTTGCGGCGGTTTCAGGCATTCTACTGATACATCCACTTCCCTTATTCCTTTCTCTCAACTCTCCCTTCATCTCTCAACACTTGCTACGGTTTAAGTTTAAGAAATTAGAATCAACATCGATGAATAAACACATTGTTACCAGATTTACTAATTGCGGTCGCCATTTCTTTGGGCATCCAAATTCATAGAGTCACTAGGAAAATAAAAAAAATAGGTGGATTTAGAGGTTGCCAATCCAACTGAGGAAGACGATTTCTGCTTATCTTTAAATGTAAACTATAAATTTGGTGTGTATTTTTCCCTTTCCATACTCATAGTACGGTATTTTGCAGAGTCCTGTAATGTATTTTGTCAGGCTTTAGTTATTTTTTCTCATAAAGTTATGTCCCAATCCAACTATTGATATTATAAAACTTATATCCAACGGTTCACACCTTGCTAGCACACCTGATACCAGGGTGTCCTGCTAGCTTTCCTATACCTCTCCCATAGATTTATATCATAAAAGTTGTGATGTGCTTATTTATTTATTTATTGAGTTCCTTGCATTGCAGTTTTGGCTAGTTTTATAATTATTAGGTAGGATAGCAAATGGTTTAAACAAATCCTTCGCATCTGTCAGCACCCAACATTTCATCCGCTAAGATTGTTTGCCAGAAATTGTGCTCTAGGTCACCGCCTGTTAAGCTGTCGTTAGCAAAAGTGAGAGGAGAAGATCACCTCTCAACCATTTTTTGAAGAAGTGAAACTATAGAAAACATGAATGAAGGGAACTAAAGTATGCATCTATTGAAGACGAACTTCTTTTCATTTGTTTGTGTTTACTGAAGGACATGTACAATGAAGAGAGAAAGGGGGGAGTACTGAGGAGGGTGGAGATCATTTCTATGTTCCAACAATATAAGTGGAGTTTAAACTAAAGTGAAAGGATAACATGTCGCAGCTTATGTGTATTAGAATCTTTTATGCCAAGTCAATGGATAGGCATTAGATAAGAGGGATTGTCTCACTATTTATTTATAGAGGGATTCTGTTACATATCATTCATATGGGAGGTGATCTTATACGATTATGGAAGAGATTTAATGTGAGATGATATGGTCTTAGATTCTCTCATGTTATAAGGCGATTCATGGGTTTGAGTTCTCCCATGATTCGAATCAGACTCATATAATTCGGAAAAAGAGTATCAGAAGTATCACTGAGGAGACGAACTAGATTTTTGTTCTCTCTTCAGAGTAGACATCTATAAAACATATGTCTCATCTAATTTACTATGTGAAGGATATTGGATCGATCTCAACAAGGCAACTGAATAAATTCCAAGTTTTTAACTCCCTTCCCATTTGTAGAATAATTTTCCATTCTTGGCTAAATGTCGTTTTATCACATTCAATCCACGTCACAACAGAAATATGAATTCATTCTATCACATGCAATGCACGTTATTGAGAATAAAAATAGAATAATCTCTCTCCTTTAACGATTAAATCCTTATCCAAGTTATCTCTCAGCAAATTTGTTTCAGTAGGTTAGTACTCAACCATTTATTTCATATTGGTTAGTCCAGTTTTAGAAGATAAAGCAACGAAAGAAGAAAGTATTAAACAAATAAGCCACATAAAAGAGATGGCATTGATTTATTTATGGAGAAAATATTTACATGAAATTCTAAGTTGTGCTTGGTATGTATTCTTGAAATAGATTCTTGATCTAGAACAAGTTATAAATTAAGTAAAACAGAGAAGAATCAGGTTTTCGAATCCATTCTAGACTTAAAAACTATTCCGATAATGCATACTAATTCCTTAGTAGTCTCCAATATTTCAATAAATAATTTTGACATTTGAAAAATTCATATTAGTCTAGAATTTGATATGATTAGAGAACCATCGAATCCACTCATATACAAAAATTTCAGTCTCACTTAAACGATCACATACATAAAAACTATTAAAAGATTTATTAATTTACTTCCGAGCTAGGGCATAAAGAGATCCTACTCCCTTCATCTTCATGTGATCTTTAAAAAATTAATGAAATTAATACTAGTATTAATTGACTTGACTTTGTTTACCTTGCAAGACACTGCACTTTAGGAATAAATTTTTGTGTTTCTATGTCATGCACGTGCAAATTAATATGATTTTGTAAGTATGTAACTTTTTAACCAAAAAGAGCCACCTACTTTCAAAGGTCGCGGGTCAACCAAACTATAGAGTGACAGATGAATGGGTCCTACTCTTATTTTTTTACTGACTAACGACCATGACCGTTGATTTCTATCATGTTTCCAAAAGTCCAAATCATAGAAAGTTTGCTCATCAATATCAACCAATTTAATGCTAACCACCGGATTAGTATTGTGGGTCCATGTAAGGTTTGTGTGGTCACAAACCCACAATGTGTAGAATCACAAAATCGAACGGTTTGCATCTTCTGAATGAAACCTGAGGCTTATCTAAACTGCCTTTTCCTTCTTGTTGAACGTTGACGGCACCTTTTATTTGGCGGTGGGAAGCATAAATGACTTAAATGCTCTCCATCTCCATCTCCATCTCCATCTCCATAAGCTAATATTGTTTTGACCGTTTGACCCTATCGGTTGGTTGCATGGGAGTCAATATATCAGTTTCAGGCGCCCTTCACTACTGATAAGAAGGGGGTGTCCAGTCACATCAGGTCCTACATTAATGAGAGCATGTGCATGATCATATATATACATGTATGGACGAATGAAGAAGAAGACGACGACGACGATGACAGACGACCATCCAAAGTCATGATTGAATTCAAGAGATGGGCCGGGTAGGGTTTATTATGGACAACCGACGGCGTTGGCGCACAGCGAAAGGGGCAGTAGGCAGCACTACAGAGACCTCACCAGCTGTAATTATTTGTATATTGAATAGATGAGACCAGACTGGGCACCAATCGAGAGCAAATTCAGGATGGGTTGGGTCATGGCGGACTCTTGTCGCCGGCTTTTAAAATGGGGAAGGGAGGGTCCCCAGGTGGAGGATGGGCTCATGAAATAGAGTCCATGGGCTAATGGATGGCTGGGATGAAGACGATTGGACCCACCCAAGGGGATTTGCACGTTGAGATGTCGGATTGTGCGGGCCCTTTTCTCAAATCTACTCTTGTTTCCAAACCCAACACACCCCGGCCACCTTACTTGTTTTTCCTGGTTCCATGGCAACACTCTCGCTTTTGTCTCTCTCTCTTCTGTTGATCTTTCGCTTTCTTCCCTATTGGACATGCCATGATAAAAGAAAGATGTCGTATGAGAGAGACCGAGAGAGAAGTTCCAAACAATGTTGTGCAAATGAAGGAAAAATTTAGAAACGTAAACCCCAAGGAGCTAACTCGCTTTGCAAAGGATCATGTCTGATGAAGCATAGATCTTGAGTACGACTCTTGTACCACTATGAAAATGGTTTTATGGTTCTGAGGGACCTCTTATTTTATGGCTTAAAAAATTCATGAATTTGATGGGTGTGTGGAGGATTAATGTCTTGTATTTTATGGCTTGAGTTGTCTCTCACCTCCAACTAGCTGTTAAAAGCCACAAGGTGTGAGACTAAGAACCACATATAAATTTTCAGTTATTTTGTATCTTTATGCTTTCTCTTTTAATTAATAGCGATATGGAGTCATTAGGGTTAGTAAAATTTAAGATAAACTGAAAAATTGTAAAAAGGATTTCTCTACACGCACATTTTAGGAACCCATCCCTATATACCACTATCTTTTTATCACATGGTAATGATGATTTGATTTCTAACTAATTATCCCCATATGTACTGTACGTAATTTAAATAATTCCACAACCAATTGGGTTGACTTGGTAACACCCTAACACCTAAATGGGGCAAATTGGGGAGATCGGAACACTTGACCATCTATCACGGTAGAGAAAAACATTCTCCCCAACAATAACCATGTTTCAGTATCTTAAAATTCCAAGGAACACCACTATAATAAACCAAAAATTATACCAAAAAAAAAAAAAATAAGACTCATTTGACCTTCATGGCTCCTCAAAATCCACTTGATTTAAATAAAGAAATCCAAATCAGCAAACCTATAGTCCTATCCGATCAAATGACTATCGAGGCATATGGTACAAATTTTTCTTCTACTTTTTTGGTAGAATTCTTTCTTTCTTTCTACCACTTCTAGATTGGATAATGTTTACCAACTTGCATCAAGATGCTCTCTGAACTTGGACCATCCATTCTTATCCTATCCATACTGGGGAGAAGGGAAGGACTACTAAGCCTGAAAGATCCATATCAAGAATTGGTCATTGTCATGGTTATAGAACATGGTATCGGGTAGCATCTTGGTCAATGCTAATTTTGATACTGATACATAATGATAAGATTTAAAAAGAAAAAAATCAATAAATAAAAAAGTTTACTTTTTGACCCATGCAAATGGTCCATATCAATGCCCATATGAGTGTGATGCCTAGAAGGCTAGAGGCCCTAGAACCATGGTCATTGGTCTTCTTCTCCCTTAGCCGTGAAGTGAGACCCATGTGAAACAACTATTATGGCGTGTGTTTGGTTGCTTTCTTCCATACGTATCATATCATTATTAGGGTTAAGTATTTGTCTGCTAAGTTGTAGAAACAATTTAACCCTTAAAAAAATATATATATGAAAAAGTTAAAGACTGACTTGTAATTACTTTTTACTCCATCCCAAGTTTCCTAAGTCCCCACCTACTACCCACCCTTTACCTCCCTCGCCTTCCATCCGAAAATCAAGCCTGATTTGGTGGTGGTATAAATTATGATAGAAACGTACTATATTGACATAATTACCCCTATTTTAGCCCATCGTAATCGAGGAAACTGTGGGAGAAAATCGGTCATTTAACTTTTCCTTAAATTCAAACTTTAATAAAGTCTGATAAAGAGAAAAAGCCATCTTAGCCAACCAACGATGTGATCCTGATTGTCAACATGACTCCCCACATGAGAAGAAAGAAAAAGATTTTTGGTCCATGCGTCAGCGACACGATCATGGATTTGTTGCATTTTACTCTTCGAATAATTGGACTAATAGTAGCAATACTAGTACGGCGATACTGGAATCAAAGTACCGTCCTTTGGACCTTTGCTCCTAACAAAGAAAGAGAGAGAGAGACAGATCCAAAGTCACCTAACCAATATACCTTTGGGATGGGAATCCATGGACTCTCAATTTAAAAATCTGTAATCTTCTCTTCTATCTTTACAGTTAATAGTGCAAACAACAACTTATAATGAGGTGTGAAATCCAAGAAGATTATTTCCTAATTTTTAAAAGGAAAAAATGGGAAAAAGAAGGAAGAAGAGGGGTGTCTCGAGACAAGATCTAAGCCCCAACCCCACCACAAGGCCACAACACCAGGCTCAAGACAGGCTCAATGATTCAAGTGGTTAAGTGGGACTGAGGAATGTGGGATACATTATCTCTTTCCTCAAAAATATGAAGCATTATGTAGATTAGGAGAAGGCAAGGCAAAGCCCATACCAGTTTTGGATCCCTAGAGACTCAATAAGTCAAAGGGGGCTTTGAAAAGTGAAACCCTAACCAGCAACCCTATTCCCTCCCTCCTCAACAAGTTCAAGTGATCCAAAGTGAATGTGAAACCCTATAAATATTTGGTGTGGTGTGGTGTGGTTGGAGTAATGGAAGTAAAAGAAGAAGAAGAAGGGTGAGGGAGGAGTTGGGGGAATCACATTCCAAAGGCAACGTGGACACTTTGATAGGACAGGAGAGTTGAGGGAAAGAAGAAGAGACGAAGCCTAGGGATTAGGGAAGGGAGGGTTTTGGGTGGCAAGTTCACGTGTGTTTGCCATTGCTGGCTCCACTTAGGCGATAGTCCGAATAGGTGGTGGGTATGTTGTTGAAGCACAGTTAAGAGAGTGAGATGACTCATTAGGTATGACGTGGTAGATCCGCCCTCATCTGGTTCTAATCCCCACGCATTACTCACACTTCTTTTAATGGCCCACTTATAACATTTTCCTATTACCCGAACCACTCCTTTACATCAATTAATCCAACCCCCACGGCCCCACCCCCCCACCCTAACCAAAAAAAATTTTGATACACTTTCCTAAAATTGAAATTAAGGATAGGTTTTGGTGTAACTATAAAATTACTCCATTGTAACTTGGTATTACTCAAATTCCACTGTAACAGAAGTCTCGAGCACTCTAAAATTCTTATGCCACTTTAAGTGTGCATCAATTAATTAGCATGGTCCAAGACATGGGTCGATCCATCTGACTGACCAGCTGTCTGGATCTCCATAATGAGACAATAGTTCAATAAATTTTCAAAATATTGATCATAACCTAAGCTTACATTTTCAAAACCATGGCTGCCCAAATCTCCCTAATGAGACAATGGTCACGATAGAGTTTCAAAATATTGATCATAGCCTAAGCTCATTTAGAAAACTACAAAAATTACGGACAAATAATAGAATGGCTAGCGGCCCAGCTGTGATCAACCATTTAATTAGTGTCACTTTACCATAGTCCATAGGTATGGAAAAAAGTTTGATTAGACCTTAAAGAATGAGTTAGTATAAGTTATAACCTTGGAAGGAGGAAAGGTTCCCTCTTAACCTTTTAATCGGCTCAGAGCTTTTGAATTTTGCTTTACTGGACAGACACTGTTAACCACTCTCTTCCTCTTTTTCTTTATATTCATGGAGGGAGAAAGATGCCATCTAGTCTTTGTGATTTTTTTTTATTATTATTAAAAAAAGCACCCGACATGTTGAAGAATACAACAAAAAATATAAAATTTGGTAGAAAGAAAATGAATGACTTGTCAAATAAGCTCCTGTAAGCAAGATCAGATACCTATTTCTTAAAATATTAAGCAAATCTATTATTATAATTGATAATAATATAAGATATTATGCATAAGCACAATAGTATTGGACATTAATTCTGCAATTGATATACTTTCTAATGGACCTAAGGAGGGATATATCTAAGAGAAACTATGAAGGCCGGTCTAAGTTTGAAACAAAAGACAGTTCTAACAAATGAATGCACCAATGAGGTGTGACAAGAGGATTGGGGTCCTCTGTGACATGTTACACTGTGTAGTGCAGATCCAAGGGTTGGGGTGTGACAAGAGGATTGGGGTCTTTTGTAACATGTTACATCGTGTAGCACAGATCCAAAGGTTAGAGTACCTTGGGCTGCGAGTGCTCCCAACCTTTGGAACTGCATTGCACTGTGTAGCTATAGAAAATCCGAATGCAAGATGGTATGAGATTATTTAAGCTAATTCCTAAGGCTGAGGATGTTGTGCAGCCTTGGGGATAGTTTAAAGCCCTACATGAAGTTTATTTATGTTGTATTAATTTTCAAAACCTAGTTTTAAGTAACTCTCTGTTTAGGTTTGCTCGCTCTCTATCTCAGTGATCTTTGTTGGGGAAGTGGAGAGAGCATGTACTACTTATAGAATAGAGGGGAGATTAAAAAAAAAGGAATATCTCTATCAAGCACTGTAGGAGATGTTATCACCTCCTCATATATGTCTCTCTCCTCTCCATTTTAAAATGATATTTCTGCCCCTAATGCCCTCTATTAGGAGAAGAAAGAGACAAATACAGGGATCCAGCTCCTCTCCTGAGTATCCATTGCCTATGTCTTACCTATAGTTATCTAGGCGAGCGCCATGTGCCCAGGCAATGAGGATCCAACGATTCTCGATGCCATGCTTTTCGTGCCTTTTTTCAAAGCATCAGATCTTTGCTTGAATACATGGGCCAATCTGAGCAATGAGTGCTTAGAAGAAGACCTGAACACCAAACCCAAGCAATATTGGCATACGTATACTTCCACCCATAAAACACAATTCATGAAAGAGAAAAAAAGTTATTTAGTCATCGTGCCCTATACACTAAAATATTGGGCACATAAAATTTCCGTCACATCTTTTATAAAATAAAAAATAACATTCATATTGAATTGTAGATTCCCGTATACTTGCTTTCATTGGCCATCATGTTTGGACAGCTCACGCAATGCCACACCCAAAAAACAAAAGAAAAAAAAAGGAAAAAGAAAAAGAGCGAGGATGACTCACTAAACTCATAACCCTGGTGCACATGGGGAGCTCGCTTCTGGATTGGGTTTTGGAGGCAACCAATCAATTATTCGACTCACATGGAGAGAGAGAGAGAGAGTCGAACTCCAAGGATGGAAAGGGCATCACCTCGTGGGGATGCAAAGGAGTCACCGATGTGACGTCCCAGCGGCGGTGCGCGTCCCGCACTTCTCATCTTCCACCCTCCTTTTCCCTGATCCCTTCTCTCTCTCTCTCTCTCATGCGTTTCTGCCATGAAAGATTGCAAAATAAGGAAAAATAATAAAAAACTTACCCAGTATGTTATATGCAAGGCCAGGCTCAAGGAAAAAGGTTTACCAGATCTCAGGGATAGGGGTCCCGGTGTTAGGCTTCGGCCGGCCTTAAAGGCTTAAATATGTTAATTGTGTATAACGCATCAAATGTCAATTACATGCTTTACAGTGGGACCCACACATTGTACCTATGGTGTGATTCAGAGAGGGAAAAGACAAGAGAGAAATTACATGATTATCCATAATTCAGTTTTTCCTCATAAAATTACCCACTTTATGTTTCAATTAACAAAAATACATAAAATCTAACTTTGATTTACAAAACTACCTAAAATAGTATTCTTCACTCAATCATGTATTTTATTGACAATTTTGCCCTTGACCGCTCCTTCTCCAATCATGAATCCCAGCCCCTCCCTCTCATCGAACCCCAAACCCACTCCACACCCAAGGATTCAAGAATCATTTTTGTCATAATTGACTAACTGCAATAAGAACCATAGGATTCATTTGAAAACACCGGGGTTAAAATTCCAGTGGATAAAATTTTTCAATCCAATGGTTTTTTCCCCAAATCATCACCTTCAATCTCTACTAAGTTTTCCCTCATTGGTTGCTTAAATGTTGATGAACCTTGCCCAAGTATTTCAACAAGAAATCCCCATCAGAAATTGGTAAAATCCAACAGCCAACGTTGCAAAATCAGGTGAATTTGACGAGGAGTTCAAACTAAAGAGAAGCTTCTGAGTCGGAGAATGAACCTCAAATGGATTGCCTCTTCCGTTTTGGCTATAACTTAGGATTCGATTTCCGATGAATGAGCCCTCCAAGAAAGAACACATGCGAGGCTTTCTTGTAGCATTTCAATGATTCCAAGGGCCTGTGGAATCGTATCCTTGAGGTCTGTTGTTACATAAAATTTGAACAGGGAGTTTCTTAAGTTTTCCAAATGCAACCGAAATACTTCCCATTGAGGTGGTTAAAACTTGCATTCAAATTTTATGGATGATATTAGATGAAGTGGCATTGAGTTAACTTTGCTATCTTAGATTCATCGTTTATGAACTTGAATAGTGATGAGATGGGGTGGAATAATGGGGGCGGTGGGATTTTAGGGGTGAGACGGGAAGATTGCAGGATCGAAGAAAGTGAAGTCAAGAGTAAAATTGTCAATAAGTGTACATGATTGAAGAAAAAACACTCTTTTGAATAGTTTTGTAAAGCAGAACTATTTTTTGTATTTTTATTAACTAAAAAACATGGATAATTTTGAAAAGTAAAACCCAATTTTGAGTAATCATATTATTTTCCCAAAAAAAAAGTGAGCATGACCTACTTAGAAATGTGATTTATGATCTGCACGGTTCTTCTACCATGAGAGGGGAGAAACTCAGACTGCATGAGTGAGGCACAAGATGGGTCCCATGTACGGTATAAGTCTTGCGTGATACGTGGAGCGATGAATACGGACGATTGGGTCCCACCTTCTGCGTTTGATTTGCTGCTATATCTGTTCGGCTGCCCTTTTGGTGGGTAACTTTCGCCGCTGTACTACTAGTATGCTAGTGAGGACGACTTGTAACATTTTATTTCCCGCTCCTCTCTATCCCGGTCACCATTCGTCAAAATTCTAATAAAATCCACTTTAATCAAGCCTCCCCACCTCTAATAAAGTCCGCAGACCTGGAAGAAGAAAAAAAAATAAAGCCAACAAATCAAGGCCGCCTGTGACGGCACAACTTGGAATGGAAGCAAATCGGTTTCAGGACGTCTCTCCTTTATTCTTTTTTCAAGACTGGTTACCGAGCAATTTCAATTAAGACTCACCAATGTCTATGTCAAGAACTAGCAACAGGTGATTCAAGTAGTACAAAAAATTGATCCTATTTCTTGAGAGTTTTCCTCGTTAGTTATAGAGATGGCTGATAACTCTAGTGGTTGTGGATAAGTATGAACTCTGATTTTCTTAAAACCCTAGCTCAATTCTAGGTCTCAAAATTCAATTGAGGCCCAAACCAACCCTATCAGGTTCATGTCTATGCCCAACCTTGTTGGGTTCGTATCAACCCAAATCGGACCTAATTGACCCTAATTGGGCAAGGTTGGGCCAGGTTGGCACTAATTGGCCCTAATTTTTGTCAAGGTAGGACTAACTTTAATTGACCATGTTTTTACCATTTATGTCATATGCATTAAAAAATGATAATAAAAAAAACACTAATAGATCAAATGATCAATAACAACACAATAAAAATTATAAAGTGTAACACGACAATAAATGTTTAGGACACTTGACCATAAAAATCATTGATCGAAATTTCATTATTTTGAATAAAAGAATAGGATGAAAATCAGGGTCGGATTGGGCCGAGCCTAGGCCTTAACCCAAGCCTAACCCAACCCTACCCCGAGGGTTAGTGTTTTTCAACCCTTACCAGACCTTAGGGTTAGAAATCTAAGCCTAGGCTTTGTTCGAGCCCAGGGCGGGTTCAGGCCGTCAAGGCCAAACTTACACCACTAATTGTTGAGAGTCCCATGTTTGGTAAGTGACCATCTTTGGTAGGAGATCTATTGAGCTGTCGATGCAAGATCCTTGGGATCATTAGAAATTATCAAGGTTGTACTGGACATGCTGATGGGTTGTGTTGCGATGAAAACTGGCCATGTGATCTTCCTTGCAAGACTTGGTACTCCAAGCAAGACCTGCACAAGAGCTGACAAAGGAGAGTCGGGCTGACCCGACGGGGGACCCTTCAATGCCTAAGTCATATTTCCTTAACAACAGATACTCAAAAGAGTTTATTATGAAATGATCGATCCCCTTTTTTTGGGGTTTATCTTGATATTTATAAGCAGTGAATGAAGAGAGGCGGTTGAGAAGAGTCATATTTTGGCAAGTAGTTCACTCTTGTTAGGATAATTCTTGGAACAATCCTATTAGGTAATTGTTTCCTTATTTGTTAGGACATCTCCTAAAGGTAAGAATTGTTAAGCTAACGATAAGATCTGCTGAGTTGGCAATAAGTGATCCTTGAGATTTTCCCCACAATCGGTAGGATAGGATCAAACTCCTTAGAGAGGCGATCCAAGGGGTCAGCTCGGCCAATGATGACCCAAGGGGTCGAGTTTCCCAGCGATGACCTAGGTGGTCGGCTCGACCAAGGATGACCCAAGGGGTCGGGTTCCCAAGGATGACCTAGATGGTCGACTCGGCCAAAGATGATTCAAGGGGTCAGGTTTCTCAGGGATGACTTGGATGGTCGGCCCAGCCAAGGATGACCTAAGGGAGTGGCATTTTTACCCTCATCATAAGTCCCTTACTCTTGCAGGTCATGGTTCGTAGGTCAACTGGTAGGAGTTCGGTAAGCAAGGATTATGTGCTCGGATCAGGTTATGGATCTTCAATTTAGTGAAGACATATTTGTTACTTTTGATTTTTGTATAGTTGTCTTTTCATACCAACCTTCGAAATTGGGCCTTTGAGTGCTGACCACCAAAGACCCATTGGTTCGGTCTTTCCTACCTTAGAATGTAAGGTATTTGATGCCGAACTGAGGTTTGGTCTTGTCCGCTTTAGTGTGAAAGGTCTTTGTTCGAGCTGAGGCTCGATTTTGAGGTGTTCAGTTGAGGCTCGGGCTTGTGTGCCTTAGCGTGTAAGGTCTTGAGGTGCCGAGCCGGGGCTCAGGCTTGTGTGTCTTAATGTGTAAGGACTTAAGGTACCAAGCTGGGGCTCAGACTTGCGTGCATTAATGCCTAAGGGCTTGAGGTGTCGAGCCAAGGCACGGGCTTGCGTGCTTTAGTGCATAAGGGCTTGATGTGCCAAGCCAAGGCTCGGGCTTGCGTGCCTTAATGCGTAAGGTCTTGAGATGCCGAGCCAGGCTTGTGTACCTTAGTGCGTAAGGGCTTGAGGTGCCGAGCCGAGGCTCGGGCTTATGTGTCTTAATGCGTAAGGGCTTAAGGTGTCAAGCTGAGGCTAGATCTTACATGCCTTAATGCCTAAAGGCTTGAGGTGATGGCTTGCGTGCCTTAGTGCCTGAGGGCTTGAGGTACCGAGCCGGGGCTCGGCCTTGGATGCCTTAATGCATAAGGGGTTGGGGTGCCAAGCCAAGGCTCGGACTTTTCTCGTGGATGAAATATTCTTTTACAGCTTAGTTCAGGTCGGCCTTTCTTTTCTCATGAATGAGGTATTCTTTTGTCGACCATGGGGGTCGGCTCATCATTTCAATGTGGATGAGATATTTTACCGATCAGTTTGGGTTGGCCTTTATTTCCTCATGAATGAGGTCTTCTTTTGCCGTCCATTGATGTTGGCTCATCCTTTCATTTGGATGAGATATTTTATCGATCAGTTTAGGTTGGCCTTTCTTCTTCGGTGGAATGATTATCCCATTATGGATCGTGATTCTCACCTTTGCCCTTTTATTATGCTCAGCTCGATCTCATTGTTATGGATGAGGTGATCATCACACCGATAACCTTGTTCAGATGTTCAAGAATAGGCCACAATTGATTATTCGACTACTGTCACAGCTAGTTCCATGACTTGTTCATCCTCGCTTCATGAGATGTTGGTGTTGTAGCTTGCTAATGTCATTTCCCACATACGGCGCCAGTCTATTGCGGTAAAAATTGACCGGGTGATCTTCCTTGCAAGAATTGGTACTCCACGCTAGACTTGCGTAGAAAAGCTGATAAAGGAGAGCTGGGATGACCCGACGAGGGACCCTTCAATGCCTAAATAAGATTTCTTTAACAGATACTCAAGAGAGTTTATTATGAAATGATCAATCCCCCTTTTTGGAGGCTTACCTTTATATTTGTAGGTAGTGAATGAAAATGGGCAATTGAGAAGAGTCTTATTTGGTAAGTAGGTCACTCTTATTAGGATAACTCTTGGAAGAGTCCTATTAGATAACTGTTACCTTATTTGTGATGATATTTCATAGCGATAAGATTTGCTGAGCTAGTGATAAGATCTGCTGAGCTGGCAATGAGTGATCATCGAAATTGTCCCCGCAATCGCCAGGATCTGATCAGACTCCTTAGGGAGGAGATCCAAAGGGTTGGCTTGGCTAAGGATAAGTCAAGGGGTTTGCTCGGCCAAGGATGACCCAAGGGAGTGGCATTTTTACCCTCATTAGGTTGACTGGTGAAGAATCCCAGGATTGGCAAGTGATCGTCTTTAGTAGGAGATCCCTTGGGATAGTTTTATTAGGAAACTAGTTCATGGGTCGGTGAGTTAAAGATCGAATGAATCTCATAGAAGAGTCCAGATAAAGCAAGTAATCTCTTAGAGATATTGCTTATTTGTGCTTTAAGGATAAGGCTTGCTGAGCTGGTGGGAAGATTTGCTAAGCTGTCTGCGCAAGTTCCTTGGGATCGTGCCACGACTCTCAAGATTGTCTTGCAATTGTCAGGATCGTATTAGACATGTCAATGGGCAACTTGGAGTGTTAGACATGTCAATGGGCAACCTGGAGGGTCCGACATGTTGATGGGTGAGCTGGTGTAGGGATGTCAATCGATCGGGTTGGACCCGACTAGGCCTATACGCTTAGACCATGACCTACCTATTTAAGGAATGAGTCGGGCTCGATCGGGTTCTAGACTTTAACCAGGCTTCTTCTAACTGGGCTAATTGGTTATAATCATGCCTTAAACCATCTTTAATTGTGTTAAATTTAGGATACTTTAATATATTTTACTAAATCATCAACAATTTAAAAAATATACTATGAGTAATTATATTCAATAATCGATAAAAACATCAATACATACCTATTCTATCCGAATCAAAATATACATATAAATGGTCAGGCTAAACATGTCAGGCCGAGTCGAGCTTGTACATAGTCTGACGGATCGAGTGCCTATCGAGCTTACCCTCTTGAACCGTGTATTACCTATTTTATAAACTGACCAAACTCAGCCCAACATGTTTAATAATCGACACAGGCAGGACCGGTCTTTAAATGATCAATGTGAGCTTGGGATTGAGACCCGTAACCTGGAGAGTCAATCCCCTTGATGTTTCATGTAGGCCAGCCACGTGTAGGATTTAGCTGGTCATTATTTCTCTCACCGTGTATTATTATTATTTTTCTTTAAAATAATGAAAAATGATTTCCTTGATAGTACTCCCCTCCTTATATGCACTTTTCCAAAAATAAAACCCTTGCTTTCCTAATATAACGTGCGATGTTAATCTCTTAGTAAAACCAAAACCCTAGGGGTATTTCGGTCCAAATGATATTGAAATAAATTCGAAATCAAATAATATTTTTAAAAACTAATTTCTTTGTGATTTAAAGGGACGAATAAAATGACGCTTTGGTTGGTGACAGGATTGCCACATAAGCATTAATTGCAGTATCATAATTCCGTCTCTTACCCCTGCCTCTGTTGTAGTCCTCAGTCCTCACCCCATCCACCATAAGTAGACCCCCTCCTTTCTTCCGCTTCACCACATTTTTCTCAAGCTCTCAGATTCTCCGCTTCTCTCTTCCTCTCGCTGCCTTGCTCGGAGTGCCGGTGGTGAAATAGAAATGTCCTTAATAAGCGTCGTTTGTGTAGTTTCACTTCTCTCTTACTTAGTGCTCGTCGATGCACGCATTCCCGGAGTTTTCGGAGGCGGGCCATGGCAGAATGCCCATGCTACTTTCTACGGCGGCAATGACGCCTCTGGAACTATGGGTATGTGAGAGAAACAAGCGTAAACTTTACTGTTTCTTATGTACATTATTCTTCCTCTGTTGGTCACGCGCTTTCCGGCGTATCTTCAGATTTCCCGTCCCTATTCTCTGCTACGCTATTTTTAGTAACTCTCTAGGCACACATTTCCTGGGATCTCTTCAGATTTCTGTCCACTTTTTTTTCCGGCATATTTTTCACATTTCTGGTCCTCTGTTTCCGACTATTCACCGATTCTTCACATTGCCGGCCTTGTTTTTTGTTCTGATTCTCGGAAATCGAGTCTCTAAGTGCAGCACCGAAATCTCCTGGCCTTTAGTGGTTAAAATTTTTCGGTGCGTTCTACTGGCGACCAGGAACATCTTCCCCTGTTTCCAACCGTGGGAAATCCCTGTCGATACCCCCATTTATGAACCCTCATAACTAAGCTATGATTTCTTACCGGTAACTTCGTTTTTGCTCTAGATATCCTGCATTTCCTCCGAAAATATGTCGAGTGTACGGGGCTGAATCCAATTCCTAAAACCCTTCTCTGCTTCAGTGATGAAGTTCTTTATCAAGCCTTTCCCACAAGCCTCCTTCTACGCCAATTACAGGGCAATTAATTGACTAACCTAACTACCTAATGTATTCTCTGCATCAAACCATGGGCTCATGTTCGTTCGCTGTGTGTGTGCAGGTGGAGCATGTGGGTACGGAAACCTCTACAGTCAAGGATACGGTGTGAACACCGCGGCATTGAGCACAGCCCTCTTCAACGATGGATTTAGCTGCGGTGCGTGCTTCGAGATTAAGTGTGCCGATGACCCCAAATGGTGTCACTCAGGCAGTCCCTCCATCTTGATAACTGCGACCAACTTATGCCCACCTAACTCTGCTCTCCCAAGCGACAACGGTGGATGGTGTAACCCTCCTCGCCCACACTTCGACCTCGCCATGCCCATGTTCCTCAAGATAGCCGAATACCGTGCCGGAATCGTCCCCGTCGCCTTTCGCAGGTGAAAGCCCTTTTAATTCGCCTTGTTCTGACGCTTGTGGGTGACTTACCCCGTTTCTTGCTTTTCTGGCCACTGTACGTCCACTGGATGGGACCCAAGTTGACTCTAAAGCCCATAATCTTCTCTATTAATGACTCTCGGTGTCCCCTTCTGTAACTGCCCTTTTTCGGGGTTGGTTGGGACGGACATTCTCGCTTTTATCCTTCTACTTTCGGTGGGGTTTGTACTATTCCCTTAATTCGGAGGAGTGAGGATGAATGAAACGGCCCCATCGAAAACCGCCTTCTTGGCTTTTCGCCTTAGAATACTTACGGAAAACCGGGGTAATAAAGTCATTATACCGACATATACGGACTGGTCGTATCCAAGGGTGTTTCAGTCATTTAACATGTGGGGGATTTTACCGTCAGACTCTGATTATTCACTCAGGAAGAAAACCCGGAGATGCACTTTCCCATGCGCATGTTTGGCAACTTTATTATTATTATTATTGTATTCCTGTGGTAGTAAATCAGAAACGTAGGCTACTTTAGTGGGGCCCATTGGTGGGTTCTCATTCATCAATGCGTAAAAGGATTCTGATTTAAAGCTCTAAACCAGTCCATAGCGCTCTCGTGTAAATACGCAGAAGCACGGTACCCAAGGCAGTCTTGGACTTTTTTCTTGGCCCGTAATCACGGGGCGGGAATTACGGTCTCAGTTAACTGATAAAGTGGAATGCGTGTGTATTACGCAGGGTGCCATGCAGGAAGAGGGGAGGAATAAGATTCACCATCAACGGTTTCAGATACTTCAACTTGGTGTTGATCACTAACGTTGCGGGAGCAGGGGACATAGTAAAGGTAAGCGTGAAGGGTACAAGGACAGGGTGGATGCCAATGAGCAGAAACTGGGGCCAGAACTGGCAATCCAACGCGCCTTTGGATGGTCAAGCCCTATCTTTTCGGGTTACCGGCAGCGACCGTCGGACCTCCACTTCCTGGAACATCGCCCCTGCCAACTGGCAGTTCGGTCAGACATTCATGGGAAAGAATTTCAGAGTCTGATCATCTTCATCATCTCGCTTACCATTTCCTTTTTCTATTTTTGAAACTTCCCGCCTTAAACCTGGTCTTTCGTTACTTCTTTGGTGGCGCCATTTTAGATGCCTTGTTTTTTCTTAAAAGGGGAGGGAGTGTTTGCTTCTTTGTGTGGGTGGTATGAGAGTCATGACTTATGACAGTCTGTTTGGGAACTTTTTTTTATTTCTTCTAATTTTACTTAGTAAGAAGGGAAAGGGGTGGGAAAAGGTGTGAAATTTGGAAGTGGGAAAATTTGTGTAACGAAAACTGCAGTGTGGCTGAAGTGGCTGCAAGTGGGAAAAAAAATATAGCCCGCAGCTTGCATATATTTTAATCTTTCTTTATAGACAGAAATATAATATATGATATTTATGTGGTAAAATGTAATGTCCTTTAATGCTTTCTCTTACCGTTGGATGAATTATTACTACTTTTATTTGAGATGGTTGGTTTGTTTGGCATTTAAATTTCCATTAAAATGACCGAGCCTCCTAGTTTGGGTGTGTCGATTAGGGATAAAAAATAAAAAATAAAAAAAATAAAAAAATAAAAAATAAAGAGAAAAAATCTGGATTTCCAATCCGACCCGGATAAAAATTAGGGTTGACAACCCATATCTGCTTTAAGTCGGTGCCCATACGTTTTTTCGCACTACTTCATGTAGGACTCTGACTATGACTGTTGACGGATCTTTTTTCCTCCCGTTCACAATTACCAGTGACCAAATACCCCTTTCCCTAGATTACTTGGAATGTGTTAGTGGTTTTAAGTTTCCAGTTGAAGAGAGAATCTGTTCAGCCATTGTGATTTGAGGTTCTGATTCTTAGAATAATTAACTCCTTCCCTTGTAGTAGAAGGTCCAATTACTCTGTTTCAGTCCAATGAAAGGGTCAGGCCACCGATTATGTTAACAATTCTAATGCATTGGTTCTCAGCTGTTTGGACGCCCATGTCCAAAAGCCAACTATACAAATTTATATGTGCATTGATACCTAAAAAAATTGAAACAAACGGTTGTCAACAAAAGTTGTAAACTTTTTTTTATATTCCTTATTTTAGTCTTAAAAGTGATTTAACGCTGTAGGAGAAAATAGGACAGTTTTCCTTCACCATTCAATGAAGAAAAGCATAGTGTATCTCCCCCTTATTGTAGTATATTTTTGATGGGCCAGAAGAAAACTCAATTGTAAAAAATGTTTAGATTTTTGGACATGAAAAAATGAGAGAGTTCCTCAAGTTTACATTGTAGGGGGAATCTCCTATGTTAGACCAAAGATGACGCAAATAGCAATATCAATTACATCGCGGGTGTTAATGTAGGACCATAAAGTAGAATCGAATTGAAATCAACCTATTAAGAACTGGAATCAGTCCACCCATTAACTTATTGGTGAGTTTTAGATATAATTTTTAGAACCCATTTGTTTATTGGCACAGACAAGGTTTGGTCTAGGTTCCCAACAATTCCAAAATCAATAGACCAATTAAGAACTGTTGGAACTGGAACTGGAACCGGAACCGGAACCGTTTCAAAGTTAAAAGAGACACATCCCAAACCCTAATCAAATATAATTCAAGGTTTACCAGAAAAAAGAAAAAAATCATATATAATTCAAGGTTTATCAGAAGGTTTCAAGGGGTCGAATTGCTGCTAGAGGTTTAACTTCAGAGAATATTTTGATTTCGCATCTCAACAACCGAGTCAACTCATGATTAATATCTCGTGTGGGTCTGTAGATTTAAATCCAGGGGTAGTAGTGGTAATAGTACATTAAAAAAAAAAAATTTAATTAAGATGAACATGCACCTCCAAATGTGAAGAAGAAGAAGGTGGAATGTCATCATTTGAGTGGAAAAATAACCAAACCTTCTTCCCCACAACCCTTAAAAGCAAATTATTAAAAATGTCAAGTACTGAGTACTGAGGTGAAGTAGATGTTAGTTGGCAAACACTTACAGTAAAACCATATAAAAAAGCGTACGGTTAACGCCTTGTGAGGAACAGGGAATGATCAACCTTTGTTGCTTAAATCCCACCATATCACTGCGAGGGGGAGCCATCTTCCTTTTTACCGATCACGTACGTACCTGCAACTTACTCTTCAAAACATGTACACCATTGACATAGCTGACTTATTTAGGTAAGAATGTAATTAATATGAACGTTCCACCTTCCATTGGCTGTTTTAAATGGTCCGTATCAAAAAACGTTTCCCACAACATTAGGGTGGAAACTGCACCATGCAATAAAAGGGCAGGAGATGGATTCATAACATTTTATATGTGGAGAGATAGATTGAGTCAGTGTAGACCCAACAACTCATGAGAGCGCATCGGCTCTTTTATGAGTTTTGACTTTTTCTTGTGTGGATCAGATTGTATAAGAACCACTCTCGTACATGAACCTGAACCACACTCACAATTCATTATGATAGAGGGTGTAGAAAAAAATCCCCCATTCAGTCCAGTGTTGACTTGTGTTTGAAGTCTTAAAAATCAGTTTGCATTGATTAGGATTGCACAGATACCAATCCATTGGTAATGAATTAGTGTAAAATGATTTAAAAATTTTTCGTGCTTTCTTAGTAAAGGGAAATCGGTCAAATTCAGTTCAATTTAGATCAATATCAACTAAAACTAATCCCGAGTTTTAAAATCTTGCTTGTGATTACCTTAGTCCCCCATGATATCGAAATCCTTAGCCCACTTTTTTTTGATAAAACCTGAGGGGTGGAAGAAAGGAACATATAGAACCTTGTATGGATGGCCACAAGGGGTGGAAGAATAGTCAAAGTTCGGACCTGTTTCTTGAGTCATGATCTCTTGCTGAATGAGTTACTCCTTAAAGGTTGTCTGTTAATATACTTGAAATTTGATATACCAAAATATCCTTAATAAGATAGTAAAACATGAGAGAGAGAGAGAGAGGTGATAAATTGATAAATTCTAAAGTAGAGATTGGAGAGAAAGAGAGGATAAAAATTCCAAAGTTTTGTCAGTTTGTAGAGAAAGAATGGTATTTTGACCTTATCCAACCATGTCTTGGAGACTTGGACCCATACTTTCGGTAGATAAACAAAGCAAAGTTGAGTCTAAGGTAGGACCCATCACAAGATAGATGCTCTCTATGGCATACAAACATGGAAGGTGAAACACAAGAATGAACCACCCACCCCACTTGGCCCCCTCATCTTATACATGAATCTATCTCTTTTCTATCTTATCGTCCACTTGAATATGAGGACTTGGTCTGTTTCTTTTCTCTCTACTTCTCTCTTTCCGCAAATAGAAAGAGAAAAAAATAGAGTGAAAGAGTAGTAGAACTTATTTTAGTACTTTATATTATCCTCTTATTATAAAATAAAAATAGAAACTCTCGTTTTCTATCCTTCTTTTTCCAAGTAGAATCTCTAGTTCTTGGAAGGATTGTTAAATTAAAGATAGTTACAGAACGGGAGAAGAATGTGAACAAATGCCAATGGCTTACCTTTTCAATAACTACCTTGAAACTACCAAAGGTCTTCCGCCGACACATTCACCACTAAGACTCTTCTCGGAATCTTACAAGGAAATGGTCCAGATGAAGAATTTCATAAACCTAGATGACCACAATTTTCAAAGTCAGATTACTGATGAAGATTGATCAAATATCAAGACCCCTACCCTTTGCTCTCTCTCTATCTTCTTCTTCTTCTTCTTCTTCTTCTTTTTTTTTTTTTTTTTTAATAATAATTAAAAAATAAAAAATTATCATAAAAGATTCAATGAACTTCACTTTGTTCAGATTAAAGACGTATATGGATGGGATTATTCTTTTAGATAGATAAAAAGTTAGCAAGTAGTATATTATTTGGACCTGATTCCCTTGATGACTTAAGTCTTCACTTGTGAATTTGATCCCTACCAGTGAACCAATTCTTACTTCATAGGGATAGGAATCCTCAGGCTACAGGTCATGTAGCACACATCTAACAATCAATAACACTAAGGCACACAATTCAAGGCACTCCTGGTCATTGGATGTGTAAGGCGTGTAGCGCTACAGACGATCTCAATCCTACTTCATAGACCGATAACTTAAAATTTGAAATCGATAGCTGGATCAGATTCTTCTGTAGGGCTACAGGGCGTGTAGCACACATTCAATGACTAGGAACACTCAAACACGAAGCCCAAGGCACTCCTGGTTGTTGGGTGTGCGCTGCAAGACATGTAGTGCTACAGACGATCTCAATCAAAGACCCCATTCATAACTTGTGCACCCACAGTCATGGTCTTAAAATTCAAAATCGGTAGCGGATCAGATCCTAACGATTCCAACCAGGAATCAAGATTGGGTCACTAGGTTTGCACTAAACCTGGGGTCGAAATCCAGTCCGGAATTCATACACTAAAGATTAAAAACTTGCAATAAGGTTGAAATTTAGGCAGGGCCAGCTTAAGCCCAGATTAATCCGGCCCGAGATCGAACTGTAAACCTTCATGTTACAGATATATGTTGTTTAACGATCTGATCTAGGGATTTTCAGCGCACGGATGTAAGCATCTGGGCTCAGGAAGGCGTAGCCCAATACAAAGCCAATCTTGTCAAAATATCGTGGGGCTTTTTCTGGGCTTAGGTTGTTGGGTCATGAAAGTTTTGATGGCCTCTTAACCTCACACTTATTGAAAATTGGGCCTATCTAAAATTGATGTGAGCCGCAAATTAATGAAAGTTGCTATGGCCTTCCATTCCGATACAGGTTATAGGTATCGTTATTGGTACCGGTAACTGCTGATACCAATACCAGTACGATATGACATATCGGGCATAAATTAAGGAATAATTCACTTTTTTGCGAACATTCCCAATCTGTGTCAATATCATATGTGTATCAAGTATCGCCAATATATCCAATTTCAATGCCAATACTGGCACCTTGATCCATGATTCCGAAACTGGGCTTAGGCAAGACCCAGTTGAAGATAGCAAAAGCCAAATCCGTGGTCGTACCAATTGGGCCTCAATGAGGCCTTTCACCAGACCCAAAACTAACGCATAAGACCCATCATTAGGGAAGACTGGAAGGATTTGTTGTATCGATGAGACCTCTCATCTATAGGTGAAGAACGGTTTTGTTGTCCTTATACCATTGCTGCAGTAAAAATTGATCGGGTGATCTTTCTTCTAAGACTTGATGTTTCATGCTAGATCTGCATAAAAGAACAGACAAAGAAGAGTCGGGCTGGCCCAATGGGGACCCGCCAATGCCTAAACCCAACAGGGGACCCTCTGATGCCTAAGTCAAATTTCTTCAAAAACAAATAATCAAGAGAGTTTAGGTATTATCTCATTTGTTAGGAAAGCTCTAAGCGATAAGATTTGTTGAGCTAGTGATCAAATTTGCTGAGCTGACAGCGAATAATCCTCGAGAGCATCCCCGCAATCACTGAAATCAGATTAGTGTTGGTGTATGATGTCTTGTATTCCGTCGCAGTTTAATCCAGGGAGTATTGATGCAGCACTTAGACAGGCAGGACGGCAGTCCAGCTAGCCGGTTAGCAGGCCGTGGGGGTTGCAAGGGGGGCAGGAGGCGCCCCTGCATAGTAGGGGGTGTAGGGGGGTGCAGCCCCCTGCTCGAATTTTTTATTTGAGGGCAATTGTAGTTTAATCCGGATTAGGGTTTTTTCGCTATATATTTGTAGCGATGGTTTCTTTCTCTGTAATGCAAGCAATACTGAGAGGTGTGAGGACGAGCGCTGTAACCCTATTCTCCATTGATAGTGAAGCAGGATCTCATCTCACCGGGGATGTAGGCAACCTTGCTGAACCTCATAAAATCCGTGTGCATTGTTTGTTTTGTTTTCCCATTATCTTCTGCATTGTTTTATGGTTGCGTTTCTACAATTAGAATCCTTGAGAAGACGATCTGAAGGAGTTGGCCATGTAAATAGGCGATATAACATATATTTTCATAGATCTTTGGTTTTATCAATTCATCTCAGTATAAACAAGGGAAAAGACATATTCAGTAGAGGCTTCTTTTTTGGGTAAAAGTAGAATCTTTGCAGGGAAGGGATTCGGTTTGAAGTCGTGGGGAAGGAAAACCCATTTGAAATCCTTTGCAAGGCTTAGGTATAGAAAACTATCATGATTTGATTCTCCTTCTCCCTTACTCTCGATTTTGTTTTCATTCTCTTCTTTGGTCTATGTGAAGAGGAAGAGATTGAAATCAAAATAGGTAGAGAGAAGAAGTGGATCCTTCGGGTTTGGGTTTTTCCCTACCTAGATCAGGGTGGAGTGGTCCAGTATTTCATTCTTTGAGAATCAAATGGGTTGATTATTCACGACCCTTGGATTTAAATTTATTCAAATGTCGTTTTGTGAGCCATTGTTGAAAGACGATCGCGTCAATCGTTGAAAAGGAGTCAAATCCATTCTTGCCGCGGTAAACTCCGGATCCCTCCAATACGGAATTTTAAACATAATCCAGGTCAACCACTGGTCAACGATTCGTATTTGCGATTCACAGCCGGGAGAGAGCTGTGAGGCACGTAGCTAGCCGGCAACAAGGCTTGCTTTGTAACGGAAAAGTTAAAATCAGTTTTTTTTATTTTTTTTGGTGGAATGGTAAGAATCAGTCTAGAAGTGTGAAATCGTGGCAATCCCCTACTTTTTCTATAAAAAAAAATAAAAAATAAGAGAAATTTATACTATCACTCTTTTATCTTTTACTTTTTAATGATACTCCCGTGTTTTTTTATTTTTACATCTCTTTCACTCTTGTTCTTTTAAAATATCTAAATTATCCCTTCTTTTCACTTGTAATCAATTACACCTTTTTAAAATTAACTGGTTCAAAATATTGGTTTGAACCAAATCACTTACTTTAGCAAAACAAGGAGTCAATTACAAAAAAGTAAAACAGAAGCTTCGATCCTTTCTTGGTTTAGAAGAAGACCTCTTCTCCTTCAAATTTCATTCTCGGCAAGGCGGGAAGACAACTCAAGGCTCTCTCTCTCTCTCTCTCTCTCTCTCTCTATGTTAATGGGGTTTGGAATCTAGTTTAACCAATTTTGCTTTTCTTGCAGTCTCGGTCTCTATCTTTGTCTGCGTTAATGGGGTTTGGGTAGTTTTACCTATTTTGCTTCTCTCTCTCTCTCTCTCTCTCTCTCTCTCTCTCTCTATATATATATATATATATATATGTTAATGAGAGATGTGGATATTATGATAATGGAAGGTTTAAAAAAAAAAAAAAAAAAATCTTCCTTTACTTTACTTTGATTTGGGAGTTTGCTCTGCTATGGAAGATCAGGAGTAAAGCTAATGATTTTGAAAAGTTTATCATATTGATCCGTTCAAAGTCCAATCGGGTATTGCATTTTTTTATTTTTTATTTTTTTATCCCTAAAACCATGTGTCGCAACCTTAACATGGAATGTAACATTGAGATTACTCATCCGAATTAGTATCGATTAAGATCGATATCAATCCAATACGGACAAAAGAAATAAATTGCTAAAACTTGCTATGATGTATGATGAAAAAAAATAATAATAAATAAACAATATCCTTGATGATTTGATGAGGTAAGAAATAAAAAAAAACAAAAAAAAAAAAACAATATCTATCTTTAAGTGACTCAATATTAATGTATTTAAAAAAAAAATTCAAAAAAGATAAAATAGAGGAGTTTGAGTTTCAACCAACAAAGCAACATTAGAACCCTTGTTTATTTTGTTTAACTAAAGTAAGTGGTTTGGTTCAAACCAATATTTTGAGCCAGTCAATTTTAAAAAGGTGTAATAGGTTACAGGTGAAAATGAGGGGTAATCTAGATATTTTAAAAAAGCAAGAGAGAAAAAGATGTAAAAATAAAAAAGCAGGGAGTATCAATAAAAAAAAAAAAAAGTAAAAAATAAAGAAATTTTAGTAAATATAGCCAGTGATACTAAATTTCCCAATAAATAAAAATGAAACCCAACTTGTAATTGAGAAAGGAAACTCTACCCCATAAAAATTTGAGAAACGAAACGTATATACTACCCTAGGGACGTGGGGAAGGGCAAAGTTTGAAAGTTAGAAGCAAGGCAGATCGGATCAAGCCGAGGAGGGAGAATTAACCTACTGGGGTGGGGGTTGAGTGCTTCAATATTCTTCTATTGAAGATCAGTCGTTACAGGTACTCGAAATTATCGTTTTTCCTCGTTTTCTCTCTTCCATTCAAAAGTTTTATCTGTTTAGATGTAATTAGAAACGAATCGATGGATGTGGAATTTTAGGTTTTGTTGTTTCGGATTTTTGTTATTACAGTACAGATTTAGGGTTTTGTTCTTTCGGTATATTTACCGTAAGCGATTTCACACAGGTTTGAAACTACCAGATATCTGTGGTTATATCGAATAAGTTAGCGTGGAGGGTTGAAATACTATTGTTCCCAGATGCTCAACTACATACACTAACAATAGAAAACGATTGAAGAACTTTTCGATGAGAATACTCCCAGAGGATATCATGATTCTGATTTTAAGCAAGTTAGACTTGGTGGGCTTCCATCGTCTTACTGCAGTTTGCAGGTCCTGGCAATCGATTGCATTAGTGCCAAGAAATCACCACAATTTCATCTTCGTCATCAACTCCCATGGTTGATGTTTCCCTCTTCCTCTCAGTTGAGGATCATCATTATGAGTTAGTTTGGGTAATACGATAAGTGTTTTTCTTATAAATACATTTACAGAAAAGAGCCCATACTGCATATGGAAGGCTATATTGTTCTCTACTGCTACTGAAAATAACAATTTGGATAATTGTATAGTGGTAGCGATTTATTATATACACAGTTTAGCCTTCTGTAGACCAGGAGATGACGCATTGAAGACGTTATTTTTTATGATGGAAAATTGTATGCCATCAATATCAAATATGATCTTATAGTGGTTGAGTTATTTCCTTATCCAAAGGAAACAAACTGTAACATAGAAGATAACAGCATTTATTTTTGTAATTCGCATTACTCTGTCTCTTCCCATTTGGTTCACCCCAATTTCTTGGTAGAGAGAAAAGGGGTTTGGGGAAGATAGGGAATTCTATTCCTATTTTGTACTTCTTATGTTTTTGTTATTTGAATTTTGAAATTTCTGTTTTATTTTATCCTATTAATGCAAATGTTTTGGATTGTCTTCCAAATTTTTATAATGTTCAATTGGAGGTTGGTGTTGGGGAAGCTCTCTCTTCTAAGTTTTTGTTAAATTTGTTAGATTTATCTGGATTGCTGGCTTTTGAGAATTTAATAATATATTTTTTAGCCTTACATAGATCAATACAGGTGGAAAACTTCTTCTGTCCAAGAGTACTATTAGGTTCACAACAAGTTTTGATCAAAATGCTGGAGTTATTGGGTTTATTACAAGTTTTGAGTGCTAGAATTCTCCTGTTCTATGCTAATGGAAACTATGATGACTATTCTATATTGACATCCTAATACAGCTACTATGTGAAGTGCTCAAATAAGACGATCTCCTACTTCATTTACTGAAAGCGTGCAAGTTTAAATATTGTGTATGCAAACATGAACAGTATTTGTTGGTGACCATACGATGGTTGTGGGCTTTGTTGGTGACCATAGGCAAACCTTAATATCTTGGTTAAGGTGATTAAGTCTCATAATAAATTTTGACAATATATCCAAAGCTATAGGTCCACAATGCTACCTACATCTAGTCCATGTTTGTGTAATTGAATAAACAAAACAGAAATAAACTTACGTAATTCTGAATTGAACATTCAACTCTAATCTATTCATATCTTCAATCATGATATTGCTCAAGGTTGGCTTTTTTGGATGAAGTTGGTTGGAAGATTTCCTCTCCAAAAATTAATAAAAACTATACCAACTAAGGATGAAGTACAAAAATATGGTTTCAATACATATTTTTTTTTTTTGCTAACGATGGATATCCAAGCCGAAGGCCTGACTAGTCCCGTAGGCCCATACTGACCCCACAACCCCTAACCCTTGGTCATGCCGGGGTTGAATGAGAACCATTCAACTTTCGTTGAAAGCAGTGAATGGCACCAGTGGGAGTCAAACTCAGGATGTCCGAGTTTACGGCTCGTACCAACTTTATTGCTCAACAACTGCGCTACCTGCTTGGGTTAATATGATTTTAATACATGATATACTGATAGGTTATGGCACTTGTGACTTTAGATAGTTAGATATCATTTCCTCGTGATACTTTGATAGATAGTCACAACTCAGTTAGAATTTTTTTTTTATCAACAACAAAGTTTTTCTTCACCTGTGGTTGAATGATGGGGGAACCCCTCCCTCCCTTTATTGTCTGGGTCCACGATGGGCTACGGTAAATGAATGACTTTAGGAAAACTCGGTCCTTCAATTGATTTGGGATCCTAATGAATAACGTTTTTTCATTCGAGTAAAGATGTGAAAAGGTATCCCAAACACCTAATGTGGGACCAAAAGTAGATCAAGTTCGTTCGGTTTTGATTTTGAAAATGTGTTCATATTCTCTATTCAATTATGGTATTTGCATTTTGTATTCTTGAACCAAATCTAACTGAAACCAAACTGATCAACTCCCTTGGGTATCAGCACGTGAGAGGATAAAATGATCCATATATGAAAAAGCAATGTATTAGTACTTTAGACCTGACTGATATCGGTAACGAGTATCTGCAAATACGGTCGGGTAATTACATTTATCGTTCTTATTCAACAATTAAAGGTGTATCATCATCATCATCATCATCATCATCTTCTTCTTCTTCTTATATATATATATACACGTCATCATCTAATTATAAGTGTAGACGTACCCATACCAATAGAGACAAGGGTGTCAAAACTAAATTGTAATTGTTTACTGAAACCGAGCAGAGCCCTTTATGCCAAAATCGTGGTTCCCTTCGATAAAACCATTCACTATTTGAAATCGTTCAGAAATTGATTCCCGGATGATTTGATCTGAAAAACTATAATCAAATGGAACCAAATCACACCGTTTAATCCATTGAACACCCTTAAGCTAGAGGTAGATGATTGAGATTCAATACCGCAATAAAACTTACACGAAGGAACAAATCCTCGGGCATGGTCCATGGTCCAATACTAATCTTCGTGCATGGCCAAGATCCACACTTATGGGCCTTTAAGGGTCATAAAAAACCTGACAGTTTTCTGTGTTAGAAAATTTCAAGATTGGATGCCTAATTTGACTACCATGATACCATACCCGTTCACTTAAGGTTCACCGCTGCTAGATGATACGCTAGCCGTTGGCACTTGGCACCAATGGGCCATGGGGGTATGGGGTATGAGGTATGAGGTATGAGGTATGAGAGAGATGGACACAAAGATTGCTAGTTTATGTTACATCAGCGATGTCCTCAACTTTTTCCCCAAGACAGATTTCAACCCTTCACTATGCGTGCGCCAATGGGAACTATTCTGTTCCGCGTTGAAAATGCTTTCATGGGCCTTCCATAGGCTCGTGCACTGACATGTACCTGTACCAGCGTTATAGTGTTGTATTACTCATAAATATTAAAGTATCCAGCTTGCCATTTAGGCATTCGGAGACGTCTCGATAACACTGCAACCAAACGGCTCATTAGCAAGAAAATAGAAATGCATACACCATCTCCCACAGAAAGTAACATGCACAGGTACCCCAACAAAACTAAGAAGATAACATTACCTCCTCTAACTGAACTAAGTACTTCATCACAGAGAGAGAGAGAGAGAGAGAGAGAGAGAGAGACGTGAAGTAACCCAGTAAGGAGGTAACATAACATCACACACACTGTTTATTGATCGAGACTCATCATAGACTAGCTTTCAGAGGAAAGGCCAAGAGCAGAAGCCTCCACTTATTCCCAGGTACTCTAACCAGTAAAGACACGACAACAGCAACAAAAGGAAAGAAGGAAGGAAGGAAGGAAGGAAGCGCTATGGTTACACTAATAGACCCCCACCGGCGCAAATTAGCAATTAATCCCTTAACCTGGATGGACTGATTGACACATCAACATGCATGGGTGCATGGTAACGTCTATGCTACATGTGATCCATATCTTTACTGTTTCGTGCAATCACGGACCTCAAAGAAGGACTGGTTCTTGACGGCGATGTCGTAGAGGTGCATAGACTTGAGTTTTGCAAAGTTGTTGGGAAGAGAAATGAGATGCACCGTATCATCGGAACGGTGGTACTGGATCAGGTCGTTTAGCTGCCCGGTGTTGTACCGTTTCCATCCGAGCTCAAGCAGATGCTCCTCCAGCTCTGCGTGCGACTTGATCACCTGGTTCTTGGTGCATACACCAGGGACCGGAGGCGGGTACCGGGTGCAGTCTCCATTCCCGGTTGACCCACCGTGTCTTTGAACTCAAACGCCTCTCTGGTCGGGTTCGTCAACAGTTGAACCACTCTCTTCTTGTTGAACAACCAAACACCCGACATTACTGGTGTAGATTGATTGATCACTCCCACACAGATAAAAGATAAAATAAGAGATCTTCCAACTCTTTTTCTCACTACTAACAGAAGCGGAGGAACTACGAAGGGAAGATAGAGAGGACGAGGGAAAGAGAGGGTGGTTAATTTATAGGAAGAGAAGGTTAGTATGGTGAAAACAAGAAATTTTACTTGTACAAAAATGCCCTGTTATGGGTATGGCACGTTAAGGCTTTTTTCATAATATTCCGTTATATGACACTGTTACTATTAAAGAGCAAACATAGGCTTTCTCTGGATGTATAATTTCCCTATAATTCATCCGTTCGTAGAGATTAGAATGTATTTTTATTGATGTAGTATTGATTGACAAAGGTAAATCCAGCGCATAGCGCACTGGCTGCAACTTTTATATTAGATGCCCATCTCTAATTTTTGGGTGATAAAAAGAGAGGAACCCATTGTATAAAGATATGCAGGATATTTTAAACTAATGTGTATGCACATTATTTGATAACATTCTCTCGTCCAATGATAAAATATCGTGAAGGGCTTATAAATAATCTGTTCCTTTACTAAAATAAAATCCTGGGAGAGAGAAACCTGTAATAATATTATCCATCAATTTAAGACAAAGCAGTGACAAAAGAGAGTCATGGTTTGGCATATTTGATTGTAACCAGTCATTTTACATATGGAAGCCTTTTGGAGGCCTTAATGTGGGCCATCCATGTTGCTTCATATTTAACCTAGAGAGTGATGCAGCCTCATTTCACATTGAAACAAATGATATTTTTATTATGAGTTTTTCTTGATGTAATTTTGTTATTTTTTATATTTTACAGTGAAAATTCCTATTTCACCAGAAAATTTTGTTTTCCAACCTTTTCATATGGATAAAAAAAAGTTAAGGACATAATGACATATAACGTGAATATTTTAGGGTAGCGAATTTCAACCAGCACAGAGAAACCCAGGTGACAGCCCGACCCCTGGCCCCCGGGGCCCCAATTAGTAAAAATGCGGTTATTGGGTTGATCTTGACAGCCCAATTATAAAATGAGCTAATTATTGTGCTGAGTTCGGGCATTGGGTCAGACCTGGTGGATTACTAAATCCATTTCAACCACGCCATAACATCCTCCATTGATATGATTTCTTAAAATTTATGATAACTATAGCTATATCGTCTATCTATTCTAACATTCCATTTAATTTCGAAGAAAGAAATCACAGGAGAATTCTAAAAGGGCAGCTGCACAAAACCATCCCTATTATAAATGCGTTACATTGGGTTGATGACCTCCGGCCCATTAAATAATGGAGGTGTAGTTTGAGTTGGGCCGATTTGCCACTGACATCCTGGCTCAACCTGGCCAAGTTCTATCTCTTCGATCCTATTCTCTTGTCTTGGTTCTTACGGTCAAAATTGAATTATATCAAATCTTCCGCTTGATTCGATTCTCTCCCTTGGTTCCATACGACAGGGTTCTATCCCATTCCTCTTGTATATATGTACACATATGCTTCTCGTTTCCTCTTTTTTTTCCTTTTCAAAAACAAGCCAACGTTTGGAGGATGCCAACCCATTTTCCCAAATGAACCCACTTAGATCTTACCCGACAATGAGAATACCCAAATCCGACAGATGAAGAAGAAGTTCCTCTGTTAAAACTTTCACCACCACCACCACCAGTAGTCAGTGGACCATAATTCAACGACCTTTCCATGGAAAGTCCATACATCCATATCCACCTGCAAATTCCTTCATCTTAATCTGTTGATCATCCAACCACGTCAATCTTATTGGTCAATTCACACTGGTTTTCGAAGTTTAGGGCATATGCTGGCCGATTCTACCCAATTCCTGACACTTCTTTGAACCAATTCCATTCCGATTCCACCATTACGGATCCGGATTCTGTTGTTTTAAAACGCTTGTTAATTTGGTTAGTTTTATAAGGCTTCTGTTTATTGGCGTCTAAAAGCCAACTACGGAGAATAAAACAGATGCAACCAATAAAATAATTTGGAAATGCCATCTTTTGTTGGATTTATTGTCAAAGTTTCAAAATATTTCTTGTGCCAATGAAGGGTGTGGGTGTGGGTGTGGGTGTAGGTGTAGGTGTGGTCTACACCTATATAGGGGTGTTCAGACACACTTGTATGTGTATGAGGGCGCTTATACACATACAAGTATGTGTACAAAGACGTTTGTACACATACAGACACATCTGTATATGAACAGATATACCTATATGTGCAAATGTGTATTGTTTTATATTTTATAGATGATCTGAAAATTGGACAAGGGATTTTTAGCAAGGGTTTTTGTTATTCCACTCTATATTATGTTCTTCCAAGTCTTTTTGTGTCTAATAATGAGTATAGTCTTTGGACTTCCTGTATAATCACATATTGGGGTGCATCTTATGTGATTGGGAGTTGTTTTATCTTGGAAGTATAAACACACTGGCCAACCCCGTTGCATAATTAGGGCGTTTAAAAATATTAAGGATAGTATCATTCTGATACTACTCAACTCAAATTATGTTTATCTTTGATTTAAGAAGAAGAATTACTACAATGCTATGGATTTGTATATCATCTGATGCAATTACAACATATCCATGGCTGATTCCAAGCCATCTATTCTAAGGATTTTTCATCCTCTATTCTTGTCTTGGCATGTGATACATGAGGAGGAAAGTGAATATTCACGTACATGAGCTATCTTGATCTATGAATATGACATATATTAAATGAGGAGACAGAAAATATATGTCATCCATGGACCAAAGTCGTTCACGTACATTCACGTATGTGAATATTCCCTGTTCTCATTCAATACATGAGGATTGGCACGTGTGCAACCAATAAGACAATATGCGAGCATCTCAATTGGCAAGGCAACACAATATTTTTTCACCCGATGTAAGTGGTAGGGCAACACAAATATATACTAGGCACCGACCATTCGACCTGCTCTTGTGCCACCACGTGGGTCAATGAAAATACTGTCTGAAGGGTAATGGGAGTGTGGGAGAAATACAACTGAGGTATCATTATGAGCGGGGCGGGGCATTTCGCTCCATGTGTGCATGGTGCACCACACAACCACACCCCGATGACCGTCCAGATCAATATGCGACGGCTAGAGATATTTTATTTATTTTTTATTTTTTATTTTTTGAGATTCTTGAGACGGCTGGAGATTATTCGCCTGTCTTTATTTATTTATTTATTTAGTTAAAAGCCTATCTTTATTTACTAACAGGCGAATAGGTGACAGGCCACGTTGCGCAAATTGCTTTCGTTTTGACTTTGACCTAGCAACTCCACTGGAAAATGCCTTGAAAACATCGGAAATTCGTTTGCCAGATCCCATTTTCACCAGTGAGAGTTGTGAAATCTGTCCTCGACTCCTTCATCGTCTTCTCTTTGTCTTTTGTGTGTGAGAGAGAGCGAGAGAGAGAGAGAAGAAGATGGTGAACGGCATATTGGAGGTGCTGCTAGTGGATGCCCGAGGCTTGGAGGGGACCGATTTCTTGGGTACATCATCTCTACATTCCTGATTCCCCACCCCCGAAAACCCTCCCTTTCTCACTCTTCGTGGAAATAGGCAACCGTAGATCTGGAATTCTGGATAGATGATCAAGGGCACAAAAAGCTAGATTTCTCTGAAACATCCCAGTTGAAATCAATGGTTATATATATATATATATATATATATATGCCTGAATTGGTTGATTATCTTAAAGCTTGTCTAGGCCTTTTAGGGTGATCTCTGGTTTTTTCTTCCTCTTATGGTTTTAGTGCAGGATTCGAGTCACCTAAGCCCTCATATTTGAGATCTCAAATCCCAATCGATGCTCCTTTTTGGGGGGTTTTGAATTCGTATTAAATGGAGTTCTTCCTTTAGATTGGTTTTATCTTACTTGTTTTATTTTCTCTTGAAGCAGGTCGAATGGATCCGTATGTGTTGATTCAGTATAAGAGCCAAGAACGCAAGAGCAGCGTCCGTCGAGGTCAGTCAAACCCAACCTGCAAGTTCCAACTTCGTTAGATTCACCAAAAAAATAAATAAATAAAAAAACTTTCCTTGTCACGTGGATACTGCGCCAGAGACAGGTGGCAAAAAAAACTCACCCTACCCCGCCCGCACTGGGTTGGTGCCTATATTCCAATACTACCCTTCCATGGCCATATGAGGATACATCCTCATTGAAAGGGTGTAAATTGGACCGGTTCTTATTCGGTTCTGGCCTCAAGAGGAACGAACTAGAACCAGTCCTATACAATGAAGCCAGGAGGCCCAGGATCAATAAACAAACGATCGTTCGGTCGGTGTTAGTCCATAGTTGGCTCCTGTTGAATGATTCCTAACTGTTTGTTAATCATATAACAACCAAATTATTTGCTTACTTGGTCATTAATAGGTATAGGCCATCTTGATTCATACATATTTTCTGGGGACTTTGGGCGTAGAATTTGTCTGGACTCTAGAGGCTTTTTTATAATTTATCCTAATTTAGGTCGTAGAGTAGATCAGAAAAACACAAAAGTATAATATTGTGTACATTAAGGATGTGAATTTGTAATCGAAACCGTTTATCGAAACCGAACCAATCCGTTTACACCAAAACCGTAAATCCGTTTAGTAAATGGTGTGGTTATGGTTTCAAGTTTCAGGCTGATTAGGTAAACGGGTCGGGATTTTTTTAAACGCAGAACCCGTTGGTTTCAAACCGAATTGAAACCGTTTAAAACCGTTTAAATTGATCCGATTAATCCGTATAACAATTAAATAAAGATGGGGCAGTAATCCGTATAATAATTAACAATTAAATTAAGTGTTCATCCTGCTTTTGTATGATTTATTGCAATTCAGTTCAAGTTTAGGCTTTAGATCATGAACTTGTAATCCATATATGTTACTATATTATTATGTTATCATAGATGGGGTGTTTTGGCTGAACTACCTGTCATTTTAATATTTTATGCTGTAGAAGGCTGGATTTGGATGTTGTATGATATTAGTTCTAAATGTTTGAGAAGGGCCATGCAAAGAAATAGCGCTAGATTATCAAATTAAGACATTCTATCGTTAATATAGAATCTCTTATTTGTGGTTGTCAATTATTTTTTGATAAGCTTATGATCTTCAGTTTAGAGATGGTTGCAAGTTATAACAAATCGATTGTGAACCGTTTTACAAACCGTATGGAATAAACCGAAATCGAAACCGTTTAAAACCGTGAAATCGACACCGTTTAGAAATCGTGGAAACCGAAACCGTTTACTAAACGGTCACAGTTTCAGAAAGTGGAACCATTTAGTAAATGGTGCGATTATGGTTTTAGTCAAATAAATGTGAACTGAACCGATCTGCACCGTTTAAACCAAAACCAAATCAATTAACACCCTTAGTGTACATAGATCTAAATACTTGCACAATGACAAATTTAACACACAATATTCTTGCACAATACCTGGTTCTAATCAGGGGGTTGGGCACATTACCAGAAAACAAAAAAGAAAAAAATCAGGGTTGTGGGTGTGGCGAGGGGAGAGGGAGAGGGGACCGGGTGAGGGAGAGCCATGGCGGATCAGAAGTGGAAATAATCGCTTCACCCTCATGAAAAGCAGAAATCCCTATGTTGTTGATGCTTCCGCATGTTCTCCCACTATAAACCCACCTCCTATTGACGCAATTAGAGACCCTTCTTTTCTACCAAACAAAAAACTAGGGACCTTTCTTTTCTCCATAAGATAAAGGTGGAACAAAGTTTTATGGGTGGGACGGAGGAATGACCCTTGTGCCTCTCCTGGGGTGTGGTTTGTATGTCCCACCAAGAAAACACTTGCCTAATAGATAGACATGGAATTTTATTTTATTATTATTATTTTGATTTCGTTTCGTATGTTGTTTGTTAGTCCAATCGATTCTAATATTTTAATTGTTTTTAAAAATAAAAACCGATACCGAACTGATGAAGAGTTTGATCAATCATTTCAATTTGTTCCAATTGATTTTGATAAGTTCATTAGTACTGTTTCATCTTGACAAACCTAGGCTGCGTTTCATAGTCATTGAATTCCATAAACAAAGTTTCATGTCAAAAATAGAATTTTTAGTTTTTTTGTGTCAAAATGCCATTTAAAAAGGAAAAATGGTATTTGGTGAACCTATTTTAAGATCGATTACTCTTGTTGTTCGCTTCTTTTTATTAGGAACGAAACCAAAATGACGGAACAAGGTTTTGTTGTTTCATCATTTTGCATTTTTAGCCTTTTTTTTTTTTTTTTTCATTCTAAAAAAATCGAAAACACTAAGTTGACACCAAACGTTTTATTACGTTTTTCTGTTTCCAAAGAACAAAAACGTTTTTTTGTTTCCAAAGAACAAAAACGTTTTTCTTAATGACTATGAAACACAACCCTAGTCTGTGTTTCATAACTTAAATTAGGGATAGCTTGATATGCACTCCTATTTGGGCTTGGGCTTGGGCAGGCCCAAGTTGTATGCATACGCAAATGCCATAAATTTTTAAATGTTGGACGCAGGAGAAGGTAGCAACCCAGTCTGGAATGAGAAATTTACCATCCGAGTGGAGTACCCTGTGGCAGATGACCAGTGCAAGCTTTTCCTCAGAATCATGGACAAGGACACTTTCTCCGCCGACGACTTTGTTGGAGAAGCCACGTAAATAAATATACATCCATATATATTCTCCATTCTCATAGCTCACAAAAATCTACATAAGACCTGACCTGATCGTAATTTAAAATATTATTGCAGGATCCACTTGAAGGATCTAATTGCATTGGGCTTTGAAAATGGAGGAGCTGAGTTACATCCACGCAAGTATAGTGTCGTCAAGACAGACCAAACTTACTGTGGAGAGATTCGAGTTGGCTTCACTTTCACCCCATTGGTATGCACTACTATTACAGAGTCGGTCCCCCTATCTAGCTAGAAAATCAAAACAGAGAACTATTTGTGAATATTGATTTTTGGTCTTGGTGTTTTCCACAGGCGGAAAGGGAAATGGACCTGAACGAAGAAGAGTTGGGAGGATGGAGGCAAAGCTCTTTCTGATACAACAATATTTTTTGAATCATATACGAGGTCAATGGGATTTACATTTTATGAGATTAATGAAACATGTCTAATGGAAACTGAAGACCTCTTCTTTTCTTGCATTCCTTAACCCCATTAGATGTAGTATATTTGTTAGATTTGGTGAGATAATATACAGTTTCTAATTTATGATTTAGTTGTAGCCCAAAACTTCAAATATAGGTTCACGGTGATTTTGTGAAAGGTGTATAGATTTAGGGTGCCAACGGGTTGGTAGCCTGGTGGAAGAAAGCCCTTGTCTTCTCATCGCTCAAGTTAGCATATGCCCCATCATCGATCATTGAACTTGCAGAACCACTGTTTGCTATACAGGGCATTAGCCTAGGGCTATAATCACTACCATGGAGCACTCTTTTTTTATTTAAAAAATAAAAAATAAAAATAAATACAATGATCATTAATAATTATGAAGATAAAAGACCTGTAGTTAAGTTCATGAACCATCACATATATTCATGGGGTGTAAGAATTATCAAGGAGCCCCGTATCAAACAGATAGGATTACTCTCGATAGAGTCTAGGGCCAGAGAGTGATCCCACAATTGGAGTGACCTCGGGACGGTGGTCCCTGGACTCTATGGAGAGGAGCCTAATTCATATCAAACCTAAATTAGCATTGTTATTTTCAGCGAGGGTGTCAATCGATTTTATTTCAATTTTTTCCACCCTTCTACATACCCAACTTGATCCGAAGAGTCTTCCAAGTTTTTAGAGGGGACTCTTTGGTGGGATTACTTGTAGTTCCACTTGTGCCTGAGACACTCTTTCAAAAATTAGAATTAGATGGATTGAATCCGCTCAGCTTGATTTTGATTCTGAATGTCCTGATTTGGCTGATTCTAAGGATTTTCTCATTGGTTCTTTAGACTTTTACATATGAGAGTCGATTCTAGGGTTTCTAAGGTTGCATTTGGTAGTCATCTAGAAAAAATATTTCTGGCATTTTTTCATTTTATGGGAACAAAAAAACGAAATAAAGCATTTGTGTCAATTTGGTGTTTTTAGGTTTTTTTGGAACGAAAAAGGGAAAAACAAAAATTGTAGAAAGATAAAATGATGGAACGACGAAACCTTGTTCAATCATTTTGGTTTCATTCCAAATACAAAAGAAAAAAAAAAAAGGGAACAACTAGGGCACCGTTTGACAACGTTCCGTTTCTGCTTTTTCTTGTTCCCATAAACGGAGAAATAGCCTAAAAAGCGTTCGATAAAGTTGTTCCGTTTCACCCATTTCTAGAAACATAAAAAAAAATTTATGCCTATTTACAATTCTATAAATGACTTTGATGAAACAAGTCCGACTTGTTTCATCGTTTCTATAAACGAATTTGAGAGAAAAAAAGGTTGTTGTGCCCGATAAATCTTTCAACTATTTAAACCTAAAAAGAGGCAGCTGAACCCTCTCTCCCTTTTGGGCATCCGATGATACTATTGGGTTTTTTAGTGGCATTATGTCTGCAAAAAACGTTTCGAGAAACAAGTTTATCATACACCCAAAAATCTGTTTTTGTTCGTTTCTATTATTTCTAGATGCATAAATGGCAGAAACGTTGTCAAACGGTGCCTAGGGTAATCGTTCTTGAAACAGGTTCACCAAATATCATCTTTTTTGTTTTAAAACGACCTTTTGACATAGAAACCGAAACTTCTGTTTTTGACACGATATGTCATTTCTGAAACTGAATGACTACTAAATGTAGCCTAAGACTGATTCCAATTAATTTTATATCTCAATTTAAATTCAAATTGGATCTAAAATTGGCATTGACCAATTCAATCCTGATTCCAATTTTCATAACCTTGGCGTGGGATAAAATCCATAAAAAGAAGACTATTTATTAATAGGAGATGGTTCTCTATGCAAGGGTTAGAGGGGAGTCTTTGAGCGAACATTAGAGGAGAGCATACCAATGAAGGGAGATAAATTGGTATTAAATATTGAAAGAAGGTAACAAATCATTTTATGTAAGAACAATGGCGAGCTAACTTTCAAGCAATAGGCATCAAATGTAGAAAGAAATATTTTTCCACTCCGATTGGCACATTCCCTTGGCAAATACTTCACGAACACTGAAGTTGGAACCCTTGAACTAAGGATTTGACTTTGAAACCGATACCATTTACCAAAATCAAACAGAGTCGTTTACACCGAAACTGCAAAATCATTTAGTAAATGATTCGGTTATGGTTTCAAGTTTCAGGCCGATTAGCTAAACGAGTTGAAACCGAACCGATCTGTTTAACTTGTGGTTTCAAATCGAATTGAAACAGTGAAAATTGAACAATTTAAACCGTCAAAACCAATCCGATTAATCCGTTTAAATATTAAATTAGGTTTTGACCTAATTTGATTCAAAGATTGAATGTTGCAAGCCTGCAAGTAATTCTAAAGGTAGCTTGCTCATTGTTTGAAACGCTGATTAAATTAATCCAACACACTAAGTAAAATGTACACTGATAAAAATGCAATTTTTGCTTATACCTTGGTATATTTAATATATATTTTTAAATATTATAACACATTATTTGGGAGGGGGGGAGAAGAAGAAAATCTCTATTGTAAGCATTACTTATTGACTTGTTAGATGCGTTTGTGACTATTTTCTATCAAAATATTTTCATTTGCTTAATTGTTTGGTTGCTTTAACAAAACATAATGGTTTGCCTTTCACATTTTCAAGATTGAATCGTTGATCACCAAAAGAAAATTTTAGTAAACACGTGAATAAACTAGCAAACCGATTATTAATCGTTTAAAAACCGTATGGAATAAATCAAAATCGAAACTGTTTACTAAATGGTTGTGGTTTCAGAATGTGCAACCATTTAGTAAATGATGCAGTTATGGTTTTAGCTAAAATATATGTGAACCGAATCGAATCATTTAAATCAAAATCGAACCTATTAACACCCTGACCTTGAACTCGTAGAAAAAGGGATCTACACCTCTAGAATAAAGCCTACCTGAAGCTCTGCTACAGCTTTAGATCTCTCAACATTTATTGTTCCCCAGATGAAATGTTTAGTGTCCTCCTCCAATCCTTTAAAAACCCTAATGGTCCAACCAGACAAACAACAATTAATTGGTCCCTTCCCTAAATATTCACTGTTATGTATAAAAATAGTTAAATATTTATTCTTAAGCATACAAATAATCAAATATTCATCCATAACCAATACAAATACAGATACAAATCTGAACCAAAATACCAAAAAAAAAGTAGACCAATAAATTGAAATTTTCAAAATCTAAAACACCAATACCAAATATTTGATTTTATGCAAGTTCTAACTGGATCATAGTGTTCTAGTTCCGGTGGGTTTCCAAACTGGTCTTTCAGTTTGAACCGTTGAAAGGTTCAGATCTAGAATCAGACCTATAACTTAATGGACAGATTGGTTTTGGGATTGACTCCCGGTTCTGGTCCTAAATGATACCCTTAACTCCGAACCATCCCTAATTAATCCTTTTCATGGAGCTCCGCATTCCATTGCAATTCAATTTTTAAGGGAAACTTGGGCTTATGTAAATCCTCCCAAATCAAACCAGCTGGTTCATTTGGGTCGACTCAATTACTCAACTCACAACCCCCTATTCTAGATTCTTTTACTTAACATTTGAAGTATTAGTTGCCTTAAGGCAGAAGGAAATAAAGAAAAGAAGGTGATTGATTACCGGTTTGGTTTAGGGATCCTTTTATATTACGTCTCCTTATTTATAATGATATTTTTTCATAATTCTCATTGGGTGTATATGTGTTGCTTTGAAATTTGGATCCCCAATGTGACAGAACAATGAAAAGAAGCATCTCGTTAGTTCAGTTGATGCTTTATTTAATTCTCACGCTGTTGAAGTAATGATGTAAATAACCGTTGAAATAAGGAAAGTGCTGGTGTAACCATATTTCAAAAGCTGGATTGGTCAGTGGAATGGACCAACTGAAAACGACTGGACCAACAATACAATCCGCGTTGAAATAGAAAAAATTGTTTCTACTGTTTTAAGACCTAGTAACAGCAAAAACAAAATCAAAAAAATCATTCACCTCAAAGAAAGAACCAGCGGGTTTGAACCATTCCTTTGCTTTCTATCTTTGTGTGCATAAACCTAGTTGAACCAGGTCGAACATAGACCAGCCAGTCGTCTAACTCCGGTTTGATACAAGATTTCCCAGTACGGTGGACAATGACAATCATCTAGAACCTACACCTCATTCATTTGGGACAAAGCCCATTAAGCCCATTGATTGTGATGTATAATAAAAAAATTTGGCCAATTGCACTATTAAGACAATCATTGTTACAAAAATGTAAACACGTTTCACTCATATACATAAGAAAACCAGGAAACTTTCATGAAAAAAAAAAAGAAAGAGAAAATAAAAGGCAGGAAACACGCCAAAAGTTAGTTGGATCCGGCTTAATGACTCAACACTTAAAAAGATAAAATTTATTCGTTGCCTAAGTAGCTGCAACTTCTCTTGGTCGTGGATGAAATAAAATAATTCATCTTAGGAGTTAAAAACTGGGCATTAGTCAAAATTTTATCCAACCTTTTCAACCATAAGTCCTGAGATAACTTATTAGTTTAGAGTAAGGGGTATCAATTTAGATTTGGAACAAAAAAATTAGAAGTGAAATTAAACATTTGAAAACAGATGATGATAATAATAATAATAATAATAATAATAATAATAATAATAATAATAATAATAATAAACCAATTTGATTTTAGTTTTGAAAATGAAACTTCATTCAATTTAGTTTGGTTTTAAATTATACTTAAAATTATCGATTTAATCAGAGCCAATTTTAAACCATACTAAGTCCTATAATCATATTTCTTTGGTTGAATCATGTGAAGTTACCTACTGTGATCTTTATTTATTGAGTTGTGTACAAAAAATTGAAAAATACCAGTTTTGTTATTGTGTGACTATATTTTTATAAGGTTGTAACTTCTTTTCTAACATTATTTGTTTGAGAATGTGATTTTCATTTAAGTCAAATTTGGTTCGAATTATAGAAATAATGTAAAAAGCGAATAAGAATCAAATAAAATCAAACTGATTGGATTTATCTTGACCCAAAATCATACCGATTGACATCGTTAAGTGAGAGGGGGTTTTAAGAATCAGGATCAATTAGAGCATGATTTGACCGATTTCGATCCAAACCCAATCAGAATTGGTCGAGACCGAACGGAATCTCTGGTTTTTAAGCCTTGGTGTGGAGTCTACTGAGAGAGAGAAAGAGAGAGAGATGAATGATTGAACGTGTTTTGTGGCAGTTGAAACATGGAACTGGAAGTTGGACCAGGGCTTACAAGGTGGTCCCGCTTTCACTGAAGACTGGGCCAGCGGGAATCTCTAATCTCTCGCCATTGGTCCAAAACGGTCTTTCAAAGCCAGGACGGCTCAAAGCATCAGCGATTGAGAGAGAGAGACTCAAAGTCCCAAACCTGCGCTCACATCTCCAGGTTCCTCAGTTTTTTTTTTTTTTTTTTTTTTATGGTAGGAAGTTTTTCTATTAATTTCACGGGTCACACAACGGCTACGCGGCCACGCCCGCCCAATCATATTCTCTCTCTCTCACTATTCTCATAGTTGAACTGTTGAAGAGGTGAGGTGGTTGATCTGATGAACAAACCTTGCCTCATCAGCAGCCCCTCCCTTTTGACTCACCCACACTTACTCTCACCCCATGTTTCTATCTCAACTACCGTTTCCGCTCTCCATCAAAGATTTCAACTTCCTCTTCGGCGTCTTCTTCATGTCTGCTTCGGTGGAGTTCTTGGGTTCTTCTACATCCCCTAGAGCTAGCTTTATTCGCGTTTGACTCCATTTGAGAGATGAAGTGCTTTCATTTCTCTAATGGAGAGAAGAAAGAGGACGACGATGGCGCCATGTCCAGGGTTTCTAGAGTGTCTTGGGCCCGTTCCCTGAGCATCGCTTCCAGCACTTTGGATGTCAGGCGGTCCGAGGTTGGCTCAGAGTCGAGGGATTTCTCTGACTCTTTGAGTTTTCACGACTTATTCTCCCAGAGGAGACCTAATGATCTCAGAGTTTTTTCTTTCTCTGAGCTGAGATCGGCTACCAGAGGATTCAGTCGTGCCCTCATGATCGGCGAGGGAGGCTTTGGATGTGTTTATAGAGCAGTTGTTACGGTTTCTGATGATGATCCTGATGCCAAGATGGATGTTGCTATCAAACAGTTGAATCGAAGCGGTTTGCAGGCAAGTTCTCTCTCTGAGACACAGTCAAACACAAATTTTTTCTTTTCTTTTCCTTTCTAAATTTAAATCTTTAAGAACTTGGTTCAGAAATTTTCGTGGATGACCCCATTTGATAAAAATTATAGAAGGCATTCATGTAATTCCAAAATCCCTTTTTCTCCCTCTTGAAGAGATTTCTTTCCTGTGTGCAAAACAAAGTTTTTGTTGAGCTTGAGTGTTACTGTGAAATGTTAGCCATTTGGAGATTTCTTTCCTGTGTACAAAAACTTTTATTACTAGTTACAGCTCCATGACAGACAAGAATTTTCACTATTAATTGCAGAGACAGAGAAAGAATAAATTTGGAAAAAAAAAAAAAAAAAAGAATTATCGTTTCCCAAATTCTCCGTGACGGAACAGGATTTGTACGTTGCAAGTGGAGCCTACTCTTAAAAACAGGTCCGCTCCTCCTCCAAGTGAGCATCGTATTCTGAAATATATAGTCGCAAGTAGTTGATATGAATTTATGGTTCGCTCCTCCTCCAAGTGAGCGTCGTTTCTGGCTGTGGTAGAATCGACTTTAATCACTGCAGAATAATTGGTAACATATCTAGGTGGTATTGGAAGCACGACACCTTCCGGAGATCTGTATAACACTGCTAGACCACCAGCAGGAGCATAATAATTCTTCACACGCTACAGTGTTATGCCTCTATTTGTAATTTTGTGGGATCAGGATTTAGTTAGAATCCTATGATTCAAACTTCAAGATAACTTTTGTATCAGACTGAAACTATATCACTTTTTTTGCCATTGTTCTCCCTAGAATGTATTGCTTTCTCTATACCTTGGTTTGCTAGATAAGTTGAGAAAAATGGACAAGATCTTACTCCCAGAACTAAAGACTAGTTATTTGAAATTTTGATTGATCGGAGCTTTCTTAGGTTTCTGATTTATTTTAGGCCATCTGCAAGAGTTTTGGAACACTAATTAAAATATTGCATTTATCTAATGCTATGTTCACTTTTCCACTTTTTGCCACTCAGGGACATAAGGAATGGATTACAGAAGTAAACTATTTGGGTGTTGTGAAGCACCCAAATCTTGTCAGATTAGTAGGATATTGTGCTGAAGATGATGAGAGGGGAATTCAACGGCTTTTGGTATATGAACTTATGAGGAATAAAAGCTTGGAGGACCATATTCTTGCTCGGATGCCATCTTCTCTTTCATGGGAAATGCGATTAAAAATTGCTCTAGATGCTGCACGCGGTTTAGCATACCTTCATGAAGAAATGGATTTTCAGGTATAGGTTTCCTTCTTTATAAATCTACTTAATTTGTCCGAGTTATATTGCATTTTGTAATACTTAAATGGTTTCTAAATGAGCTGGGACACTTGGAACTTACACCGAACCTGGTTGAATTTCTGTGTAATTTGTTGGGGCTGAAAACAAAAGAGAAGTTGTTGAGTTCAAGGAAGGTATAATTTTTGCTTTTTCTTGATACCCTGCTCTTCCCTTTACCCAATTTCAATTAAATGACTTCATCTGATTCACACAAGGGATGTTCAGGCTGCACACTGACTCAAGTGTCACTTGAATCAACTCATCACCAATCCCTAGATCTTGAACTTCCTAGCTGGCCTGCTCTTATTTGAGGCCTAATCTAGTCATGCACCCTTTGCATCCCTTAAGAAACTTAATCTATTTGGGGCCTCATTTTGTAATAGTTCTTTACATTGATGTGGATGATTCACACGCACATATTGATGGCGTGCCCTTTCTGCAGTCATTGACCAATCCAACTTTTATTGACAGCAACTTTCCGAATTTCCTCACTGCCATGAATATGTCTTCCATACCTATAATGCATTCTCATGTTTATATTTTTTATTTTCTACCTAGAGCATTCTAAATTATTTGAATGATGCACTGCTTCTCAACTGAGCCCTCACAGTCTATGCTGTTCAATGAGGTCGATGATTATCCTCCACAAGGAAAGTATGTTGGGATCTTGTGTGACTAAGCCTGTGAATTAGATTGAAAGTCCCGATTTCCTGTTTGGGATGTACAACACAGTAAACTAAGTCAAGCGGTATTGTTTTGTTTTGATTTATTGTATTTTGTTTTATAAATATTGGGTGTCAAACTTTAAACGTTGAAAGGGGAAAACACTTCTTATAATAAAACCCCATTTACGAAGGAAAACTTCATTTATCATGGCTATACAAATTAGGAAAAGTATTTACCAAAAAAAAAAAAGAGGAAAAGTTGAATTATTTTTCCAGAGAGGCAAGCGGTTCAGTTTGGATGACGGTAAGTTTTGGCTTGGTCCGTAGAAGAGCCTCCACGGACGCTAACCTTGGACCAGGTTGCATCTTCTTGTGATAATCTAATGTAATCTAATCAGTGCAACATTAGCTTAAAAATGATAGAGAGGTTGCATCATGTGGTACTTGAATGCTTTTGTAATTTCTTTAGTGTATGAGAAGGTCTGTGACTCGTCTTCTTACCAAAGGAATCTTATTAACAAGGATTCATTGTTCTTAAGATGTTTAAAATCTTAACAGAAAATCAGGTTAGTTCTTTTCCGATGCTGAACAAAACCAGGAGTTTCTTTGAAATGTTGTTGATTGTGTGCAAGAAATGGTTAAAACTCTTATTCATCGTTTCTTTTCCTATACTCTCCTTTTCTGTTTGAAAATCTTCTAAGGTAAAAAAGCCTTGCTCAAAGCCAAGAATTGTTTTGGTGTTTCCTTGTTCTTTCCACATTTTTTCTAGTAGCAGGATAGTAAGCTAAGCAGGTCAGTTGTTTCCCTGCTACCTTGGTAGTTGAACCTAAAACCTACCCACAATTTTCCTGTCAGTGGTAAGGTTAAACTTGGTATCGGATACAGGATCAGTCTCCATCAATTCTGATTTAAATCATCTGGAATCAGCCACTCAGTTGGGCTTAGTTGCTGAAGATTCTTGGTTGATGGTGGGCCTGGTTGTGTGGCACTGCCCATTTGAACCAACTATAGGCCTTCTATCCTCCTGATTCTTGAAATTTCAATTTCAATTAAAAAAAAAAAAAAAAAAACCTCAGCCCTATCCCAACTAAATGGGGTCGACTACATGGATATGTGTAAAGACAAAAAGAATATTAAAAGTGAAAGGAAATGAACACAGACAACAACTCAGAAAAAACCAACCTAAATGGAGTAGGCTACATGGACCCTTGTCCTCCAATCAGCTCTATTCGAGGTCATACCTGGGACAAGACCTAAACTATTCGTATCTTTCCTTGCTACTTCTATAGTGAACCTTCAACTTCATAATGAGGATTTTGTCATTGCTGCTTCTGCTGGCACTTGCAGTTTTCGAGTGAGGTATAGCCTAACAGATTTCAGCCTGTTCCAGTTGTAGTTTAAGATTCCCTGGAAATAAAGGGGAATAGTCGAATCAAGGTCAATGTAGACTTGACCTGTTGTTAACCATCCACACCTCACTTTCCCAAAATTCATATAATTACATGCACAGTCCAACCTGATTGTTTGGCTGGTTATCTGAGTGTTTGCAAACTAATCTCAATCTATATATATTTTAATTTATGAAAAATCACTCTGTGCTTTGGCAATGTTGAATTGAGTTTATTTCATTTGTTTTTTTTTTTGCAGCTAATATTTCGGGATTTTAAATCTTCAAACATTCTGTTAGATGAGGACTTCAACGCAAAGCTCTCGGACTTTGGATTGGCTAGACTGGGTCCAACTGAAGGAATTGGTCATGTTTCAACAACGGTTAGTTATACATCTGGAATTTATGTATGAAGGAGAGTGAGGAGGTGCATGCAAAATCACATATACACTCTCTCTCTCTCACGCATGAACACAATAGGGCACAGTATAAGAGATTTAAGAGAACCTTGCTGCCTTCACTTCCCCTGGGCACTCTGTCCAAAGTCAGCTGATATAATAGTTCTTCCACGGAATAATTTTCTGACACTATTTAGCATCTATTGGCAGCGCCTTCCTAATGTTTTTTTTCAAGTATGTTGACTGTCATTTGAAAGTTTTGAACAGGTTGTGGGAACAGTGGGCTATGCTGCTCCAGAGTACATTCAAACAGGGAGATTGACTGCCAAGAGTGACGTTTGGAGCTTTGGGGTGGTCCTCTATGAACTCATAACTGGAAGACGGTCTGTGGACAGAAACCTACCTAGAAGTGAGCAGAAGCTTTTAGAATGGGTGAAACCGTATGTATCAGACTCCAAGAAATTCCACCTTATACTAGACCCACGACTAGAAGATGGTTCTTGCTTAAAATCTGCTCAAAAACTTGCTTCCCTTGCTAACAAATGTCTAATGAAGCAACCCAAATCTCGCCCCAAGATGAGTGAAGTGGTTGAGATGCTGGGGCAGATCATTGCTGAGGTATCATCAGCATCAGATGGTGTGGTCCCACAATCCATCAAAGAAACTGAACCTGTGAAGGAAGACAATGTTGCAGAGAATGAATCAACAAAGCAAGGGGGCAGTTATCTGAAGAGGGTATTTGATTTCAGGGAAATTGTCAGCTTTAGAAATAGATCTGGTGGGAAGTTGGATTGGAGAAATTGGACACCAGGGTTGGTGAGGACCTGGTGATGAGTCCGGGGAAGTAATAGTGTGAAAATGCATCCCTGCTAAGATCTAGCAATTGGAAACTTATATGCCCGCCCCTCTTCCTATTCCCGAAAAGTTATTAAAGAAGAATATGTTGCCACAGCTTACAAGTTAAAATATCAATCATAAGTATTTGCTTTCCAATGAAATTTTCATCATCTCATGGTTCCTTGTAAATGTATAAATATGCTAGAAGACTCCATTTTTTACGCAAGCATATGATCTGCTTTTAGGTATTCCTCTTTTACCTGTGTATATTAATGGAGCCAGGGAGGAGGAAGCAATGAAAATTTGTCTTCACACCATGTCTTCTTTAATTATTTTAAGCTGGATCTTGAAGGGAAAATGTAGCCAATTGAAGCACAAGTGGAACAAGCTCCAACTGAGGTGATTTGTTTTACCACATTGACTATTCATTTGGTCATTCGAATCATTGGATAAATGGTGAATGACCTAAATAGGGCACATGAAAGCCTATCTCAATTCTCCACAATATGACCACCATATGCAAAGCTTTTGCCAATATCCTCACAATGTTTCTTACTTTACAACTAATACCAAATATAAGTTTTTATTTATTTATTTATATTGCTTTTTAAAACTATTTATTAAGATAATTGGCAGAGAATTCAGAGTGGATTTAAAAAACTTGTGTCCTTGGATCTTTTGAAAATAGAAAGTTAGTGAACACTCTTCTCTTTTTTAATTTTTCATAAAAATAGGCGAGAGATTTTTTAGACTAGTGTCAAGTTTTGTCATGTGGAAGGTGATGTGGCAATTTTTGCTATATGAAATGTCTTGGACATAGTCTATAATAGAAACTTATTAAATTTCACATATATTCAATTCACATTAGATAGTTGTATTTGAGCCAGAGGTATAAGGGACTAAGGGAGTGCACCACCCAAGATGAATTTCATTAGGGAGGAGATAGTAAGCCTAGACCATGCCAACAACTCAAAGAGCCTTTTCTCCATAAAATATATATATATATATATATATATATATCCAACACAAGTTTTATAGTCTTAAATTTTAAAAGGGAAAGTTTAGGGGGCTCCTTCGAATATATATATATTTTTTGGTTGAAAAGGGCATCCTTCTTTAAATAACCATCACATTGCAATCCCTTTTTATTTGGATAGCCACAATGTGGTCGTTGCTCTTAATAAGATTATTGCTTCTTTAGATTGAGTATCTTTGGATTTTGTAGATGATGTTTTGCACATCTATTTTTCTTTTTCTTCTTGTTTTTTCATTTTCGCATGCAGGATAAATAATGTCTTTGTTGACTATCTTGCCACTGCTGATTCAGTCAGGCTCCGACCATTTCGAGTGTGGTGGTTTTGAGCCTCTCCTTTCATTGTAAACCCTTAGATTGTTGCATCAAGGTGCTCTACCTTGGATGCTTTCTTTCAATGAAATTTCCTTTGACTTATAAAAAAAAAAAAAAAAAAAAAAAAAATTTCCTTTGTTCCTCTTAAAAAGAAAAAAAAGAAATGGTGAGAATCTATTGTAAATTTTAATTTAGTAGGCGAAACATGTTATTTTGAAAGATTGAGGGGTTATTTTGGTAATATTATATCGGGATATCATCGAGGTCAGCGCGAGACCGTCGGATCTTGAAAAGAAAAGAAAAAGAAAATGTTGTATGGCCTTATGGGTGGAGCCGTAAGTCGGCGTCGACGACGATAGACTCAGTGGGACCACCATGTATGTTTATTTAGGGCTTATTATAATATGCAGATATTCGATTGCCCAACTACACCGTCAGTTGTTGATTTAGTCCCCTTCTAGGTCTTCTCCGAATTTCGATCCTCTCGGCTCCGTTCATCTCTTTTCCGCCGTCGCTCTCCAGGTAACCTAGCCATGGATTATGATTTCGTTTTCTTGTATTCATGCCAATGATACGCAGGAGCTTAGCCTTCTCTACGCACTGTCCCTTTGTTCTTCTTATGTTATTTCCCCCATTCTGTTCCCTTGCTGGGGCGCCATTGGAGTGCTGTGTCTGTAGTTTCCGTTTCTCGAACATGATTAGGGTTTTCTTGCATTTTTTTGTTCTTGTTTAGTTTCTGTGTACTGGATCGAATCGCTGAGTTGTTGTTGTTGTTATTATTATCTTTCTGTGTGTTATTTTTCTTTCAATTCATTTGTGTGCTATGTTGGTTTTTTATTTGATTTTACTTGACTGTACGGTATGCTTTTTTCTCCTCTGTGGCTAACTGTATTTCGATAACTAGTTGCACTTTATTTTTCTGGTGTGGTAGTTGTAGTGCAGTGCCACGACATTTGAAAGGACACATCTCTCCACCCCCAACCCCAACCCCAAAAAGAAAGGGAAAAGAAAAAAAAAAAAAATCGAAAAGACTGTACTGAAGGCTGGTGAAACCCTCTCTGAGCTGTACAGCATCACCTAGAATGTGGCCAAGCCGCTAAGGGTTTTAGGGCCTACGGCTTGCAAATATAACTATTGTCATTTTGTTAGACAGCCGACAACTGATACCTAACGAGGTTTGATCTATTAGTGATTGAGTGATCTTTTGACCTGCTAGTATATGGCCTTATGGGCCTGCTGAGAATCTTATCAGTGCTAGGATAAGTTTCTCCTCACCCCATGGAGAGAAATAATTGTTGATGTTTGACCATCGGGAGGTAAATTCCACTACCTGTTGGGAATAATGTGTTCAATTCCAGTCGGTTGGTGATGTTGCCAGTATGTCTAATAATCCTGCAACAGAGTAAAAATTGGTATTGGTCGTGTACTTTTAGCTCCTTGTCTATTGCTCATTTTGGCATAAAATAAAAGTTGCTTTGGCTTCTTGGCAAAAATTTGCAGATTATGATTTTTGTTGAATCTTTGACTTCTTTGGTGGTGGCAAAAAATTTTGCTTGGGTTGCAGATGCCTGCCTGCTTCATGTCCAAAAGAACCACCCACTAGCTGGCAGGACTACTGGGAGGGGGCCCTGACTTCTCTGCCTTTCAAACTTGGGCAGTGAACTTAAAATTTATTCGTGCTATCATGTTGAAAGCAAAACTAACTACATGCATCACAAAATGCATCATAATATATATTGAATTATGCTATTGTCTTTTATGTGAAAGATAGAATCGATTGGTTTGTACTTTATGATAGAATTTGTTGTTGTTGTAGTCTATAATTACTCATATACTTTATTGTAAATGTTTTTGGACATTACAATGGTTTTTCTGGTTCTGGTTTCATGTCTTCCTGCAATTCTGCGATAAATTTTTGAAATCAGTCAAAGAAAAATGTCAAGGTTACAACCTAGAGTTGCAGTTCATTGAAAAGAAATTTTGGGCAATGAGATGAGTGAAAGCAAGTTCACAGTTTATTAGTACATCCTTGATGTAGTTAGGCAATGAGATGTGTAAAAGCAAGGTCCCATAAGTTCATCTCTCTAGCCCTTGGAGCTATTCCAACGAATGTACGGAACTTGGTGAACAATCATATCCAATTCTTTTCCTATCACATTTGATGTTTGATCATACTTTATGAGGACATTTGAGGTCATGCTGTGTCAAGGTGAAGAGCTTGTCTTGCTCAGATGTATGGCTTATTCTCCATGTTGTGGCCTGTCTGATTGTCAGAGAACCTGGTCAATGACACACGACATGTATTAAATTTCATGTTGATTCAACTGGCATAGTTAAGGATATTTACACTGGAAGCTAGCTTTAATTTGGTCCAGCGAATTCACTGCATTGACCTTCCCAGGAAATTTTGATTGGATGTTTTTGTGGACTTCCGAACTGTCTGCTATTGCCACTTAGTTTTTAGGATTGATGTTTGAGTATGTGTCATTTTCAATGTCTGCTCTTCGGTTTAATGTTCTGCTGGGCCTAGTTTAGCTCTTTATTTATCTCATCCTCATCTTTGGTGAAGGAATTCGAAACTCTTTCTTTTTACACAAGATTGCTCATGTTTCTGGCTCAGCTTTTGCTTTGTGGCATTTGCTAATAGCTTATACCACACGCTTCACTGACTAGTGAAGGATTGACACTGGAGAGCTGCTCATTTGGTTCAACATATTTGACATTAGCCTTCTGTAAGGAATGTCTCTTTCTTTTGGAAGCCAAGAGAGAAATAGCATGGTGGATGAGCTGTCAAGCAAGTGCGGTCATGTTATGAGAATGGTTATATCTATGGGTTGTAGTTTTTTTTTTCCCCCTCTCCTTGTTGTGGCTTCCCTTTGTGGTGTGGAGTTGATATCATGCACTATCTTCTGTTCTTGCAAGGTAGCTATTATCACATACACGCACACACACCCGTCCTGTTCTGGAATAGCCTCTTGTTTTCATTTGTTACTCAGTTAGTAAAATATGTCATGTTTAAATTATTCTGTGGTATGTTTCTCTACTAAACATTGTGGGTTCTGAAATTATTCGCTCCTGGGTACTGTCATCCAAACAATGGCACAAAAATGGAATTATTTTCAATCATCATCATGGTAACTGGAAATTTCATATCTCAGTAATTTGTCAAGGACGCCAGAGAATGTAATTTCACAAACTGACACAGAATAATGCATGGAGTGGGTGAATATGGTTATACTGATGTGTATGTGGTCTTTTATGTACATTTGGGACATTGAAACTGCTGTCATACAGCATAGTTGTCACGGCATCTAGGTGACCTAAGGTGTTGGAGGAGACCTAGACACAAGGCAACCAAGGCGCTTGGACGCCTAGGCAACCAATAGACAGCTATGTTAAGTACAGAGATGTTCTTTCTCTAAGGCTGTGTTTGGTAGCCAAGAGAAGAAAAGAAAAGAAAAGAAAGGAAAAAAGAATCTAGAAAAGAAAAGAAAAGAGAAGAGAAGAAAAGAAATGGACTGGTGAGAAAATAAAAAGGTTATGTATGTTTGGTAACCAAGAGAAGAAAAGAGAAGAAAAGAAGAGAAAAAAATTCAAAAAATTTTGAATTTTAGGAGAGAGATAGACACATAGGAAATCATTGTGTAATTATTATATTGTCTTATTATCTTTTCATATTTTCTCTTGTTTTCTTGTGTTTCTTGCAAGAAAATTTTTGGGGGAGCAAAAAAACTTCACAATTCCCAAGAGGAATTTTGAATTTCAAAAGGTGAATCTTCTCTTGGTTGAAGACATACCAAGTGCAAAGAAAAAATCTTCACCCAAGAAAAAAGTACAAAAAAGTGTACTTTTTTTTATTCTTTTCTTCTCTTCTCTTGGTTACCAAACACAGCCTAAAGTAAAATCAGACTTTTAAGCTCGTGCTCTATGTTTGTTGTTTGTCATAATTTCAGGCATTGTAATGTTTCGTTTTAATTATTCTTAAACATTCTTATTAAGTCTTGACTATGATATTCAAAAAATATTTATAAAGAATGTTTCATTACAGCTTCACCATGCGGAGGTACAGTCCACCATATTATAGTCCTCCAAGGAGGGGATATGGGGGTCGAGGAAGGAGTCCCCCTCCAAGGGGATATGGTGGGTATGGTGGACGCAAAGAGCAGAATCATGGAAGTCTGTTGGTTCGAAATGTTCCTCTCAGTTGCAGGTAACTTTCCCTTGAAGTGATTGTGGCTCAGTCAGTGTTCTTAACAATGTATCATCTCTTAAAATCCTCACTTTTTTGGTTTGATTCTTATAATCCTTATATCCCATGATTTTTACATGGTGTACTTTTAGCATATATATCTGTTGGTGATGTTTGCAGACCAGAAGATCTTCGAGTTCCATTTGAAAGATTTGGACCAGTAAGGGATGTGTATCTGCCAAAAGATTATTACACAGGGTGAGGTTTTTTTATGCACCACCTTGTTTTCAAATTTGCTCTGCTTCTTTTGTTACTTATCAGGGTCTAAGATATGCAGTTGTCGAATTTTATCCAAATATAGCACTTAGCACTGCTAGATCTCATTTAACTGTTGCATGCTACTTATTTCATGTTTGGTTTGCAAGATTCGTACCAATTAGTGATGTGTATCTGCCAAAAGATTATTACATAGGGTTATGTTTTGGTTTTTTGACTTTTTCACGCACCAGCTTGTTTTCAATTTTGGTCTGCTTCTTCAGTTACTTATCAGGGTCTAAGATATGCGGTTGTTAAAGTTGGATCCAAATATATAGCAGTTAGAACTGCGTGTTCACATATAAATGTTGCATGCTGCTGCATTCTTTTTTGGATCTTTGATCATGGTACATGACTATGGTATGAGAAAGCTGTTTCTAGGGGGGAAATTCTGTTTCTTCTGTCAAGTAAATTGGTTTATGCTTTTCATGGTGAATTACTTTTTGAACTGGTTTGTCAGGGGGTATGTTGGTTTGAAGTTAAAACAAGCCCAAGCCCTGCTGAAGGCTTACTATTTAGCATTGCCTAAATTTTGGGTCTCCTCAAGGGTGTTAAAGAGTAATGTTCAATTGAAGAATGTTCCTGTATGAAGAGAAAATATATAATTCACACACCAATAGAAGTTTGATGGGGAAGAAGATTGAAAGTCAAATTGAAGGGTGATAGCATGAGAAGATTAAAATTTGGAGCAACGTTGATTTCAAGTCCAATATATTTACAAGCATGTGAAGAATTTTCAAGTCATTGCATTTTTTGAAGTTGCTGACATACTTGACCATACAAGGAAAGGTCAGCCACTAAGCTTGGATTGCTAACTGCTTTCAAGTTAAACTGGGTGCATTCCTTGTGAAAGTGCACTATAGTTGATTTATAGGTAAGGAACGCATACTAAGTGAAATGTCCTTGCAGCAACATGGTATGCTGAATTTGCTTTTGATAACTTCCTCAAATTAGTCTCCTCGTGTCACCTAGAAGTTGCAATTTTTCTTGTTTTATATACTTACCATGAAGATTTTGTACATCTCCTATGCAGGGAACCTCGGGGCTTTGCCTTTGTGCAGTTTGTGGATCCTTTTGATGCTAAAGAGGCTCAGTATCATATGAATGGGCAACTTTTTTGCGGAAGAGAGCTAACTGTGGTTGTTGCTGCAGAGACCAGGAAAAGGCCAGAGGAGATGCGTGGCAGATCCAGGACAAGGTAAAGTGTATATCCAAATTTTTAACCAAATAATTGTAGCAAAATACTACTAATAGGCTCACTTTTGTTTTTCAAATAATTGGTTATAAATATGTTTAATTTGCTGTTAAACTATTTCATGATTTTCCTTCTTATCTAAATTGTCCTTGATCGTACTACATACAGTGGGCCTTCAAGTAACGGAGGACGAAGATCATCATACTACGGTAAGCTTGACATCTGCTGGGTGCTTACTTTCAGAATCTGAATGAAAAATTATGAGAAATTTTCTTATGAATCAGTGAAATTGTTCTCTATGTGTTTTTTGTTTGTTTTGGGAGTTTATTTTATTTGGGAGACTATTACATAGTCTTTATTTTGGGTAGAGGTTAGATGCACAGGATATTCCAGTTTTAGTTTCCTTGTTTTAAGTTTCTTCAAGTTTCCTTATTGGGTGTATTTTTTTCCCCCAAATAAATTTGCTTGTAATCCAACAATTTACTAGTTGAATAGTGTGCTTGTGAGACTTGTGGTTGTATGCTTCCTCCATACTTAATCTGAAACCCATCTGTGATCTGCCACCGCTACCTTCTATTTGAGGAATTTATTTTACATTTATCACTTGCATGTTGAGGTTTCAAGAGGTTTGTAGTCGTTTTAATTTATTTTACATTTATCACTTATCTTCTACCTTAGAAGGTAAAGAAACCTGTAGAAGACTGCTCATCTTGTGTGCGATACAAGACTTGCAATGTTAAATGGAACTGAATGGTAGGAGACAGGAACAACACAGAAAATTAGTGTAGGTCAGAAGAGGATGTTGAGATGGAAGATAGGAAAAATTAGGAGTAACATAAGAATTGAAAATTAATTAGAAAGACTGGAAATTCGAGCAAATAATAGTGTTCTTGAGGGAGAGGTATTTGATTTGGTGTGGGTATTTCTATTTGAGGACAAGGTTTTAATATATGGTATCGGTGGCCATATCGGTCCAAGATTGATATTGGGCGGCTTGGATCATTTTAGCCCCAAAAATACTGATACCGCTGATTTGGACCATTTCACCCTACCATCGGTCCATATCGGCAGATATGATACCTATACATAACTCCATGTATGATTCAAATTAGAGGAGTTGGATCGAGGATAGATCATAATTGGGAAGCTGAACTTTGGCAAGGGGTACACACATGGACATGCTTTTTTTCACTGTATATTTACTATTTTGGTTTGATTAGTTATTTCTTTCGGGAATTTATTTGATTTTGAGCCCCTTGGTACACCTTTAAAAGTAATGCTTTACATGCTGTATGTTTTCAGGACGGTCCCGATCACGTTCCCCTCGTTACCCTCCGCCTTCTAGGAGCCGATACCGCTCGAGGTAAAGATGCTTCGATCTTAACTGAACTCCAGCCTGACACAGTGAGATGATGGTCATTAAGAAGTTTTTCATTGATTTTGTTAGATCGTATTCTCCTGCTTCGAGACGGCGAGGTGACTATTCCATCTCCCCAAGGAGAAGGCATGCAGATACCTCGAGATCACCAAGGGATCTTCCACCAGAACGAGATGAACATGTGCAGAGGCGCTCATATTCACCAGGCTATGGTGACGCTGGTAGAGATCAAGGTGGCAAGGGTTATCATGAGTAAGTAATTCCTTTTCAAGTCGCAGACGTGTATCGTTTTCCAGGTGAACATTTTTATGCCCTTTTAAGTGTGACCATATTAAGCAGTCAATACTTTTCTGGACTGCTTATCAAGCAGTGGTTGGTTTGAAGTCTTCATTATGACATTAGGGAAGTCGTATCTGCTGCACCTTGCAAACTACCATAAGACGGGGGCTGCTCCTCCAGGGCTGGACTCTTTCCTGCCCTATACAATTTTACCATATAATTTTTGGGAAAAGGCTGGGCATGCTGCTCTACTGGGGTGCTCAGCCTGTCACTTCCCACCTTGGAAATGATCCCATGCCTTCCCATCACCAGCCCCCCATTGGTGGAGTCGCTAGCTCCATGAAGCTAGTGGTGTGTCCAACCATCCCCATGATTTTTACCCCAATGGTTTGTTTCTATGACCATCTTATATGGCCTTTGCTTAGAGTTGAAATACATATCATTTGTCATGCATTGGTTGCAGGAAACATGATTATGATGCAGAGGGAACACAGGCAGGTTGGAGATCTCCTGGAGGTGCCTCGAGATCCCCGTCTGGATCACGGTCAAGGTCTGCTGATTTGTCTCCCAGACACAGTAGATAGATCAAAAGCAAAATGTGGATCAGAGACCACCAAACTTTCTCCCATCCGTACAATTTGGTGGTTGCCATCTTGCAGTTGGAGGAGAGCTCTTATCATAGAGTTTGTGCAATTATAGGTTAATTATGGTTTTGTTTCTTACCTGATTGGATCCCCTAAACACTGCTTTTCACATCTTGGCCGTATTTGTCTGTTTCTTCGTACTGTTCCCAAGAGTTTCTGTTGCTTGCATTAGCTAGATGGTTGATAACTTGATATTACGAGGACAAGGCTTTTGTTTTTGGGGTGGTCCCGAGTCTCCTTACTTTTAAGTGAACCATTATAGAACTCGAGCCCAAAGTGCAAAATGTTTGAATTTGCCGCCAACAATTTTGATGGCATTTTGTCTGATCTAAATCAGAGTTTAGCTCTGTTGGGTGGTCTGGCCTAGGGTAGCACTGGCAATTACTGATGCTGGAAAATGATTTATCAAGTAGAGCTGTGAATTGACGCTTGAGGCAAGGGTGGTGACGTTTTTTAATGATCAAGTAAAATCGATTGACAAGAAAAATTGGAAGAACATAACGACCAAGTAAAATCTATTGACAAGAAAAAGTTGGAAGAACATCAAAGATGTTTGGTATGGTGATGATCTCGCATTTCACTAGGTGCATAGCTCGAAACTGCTAAATGATGAGCAAAGCCTACACGTTATCTTGGTGTTTCTAAAATATTTGGAGATTGTAATTGATTCAACAGAGAATTAAGTGTCCAATTGAATGGAAAAATACTCCCATGGCCACGATACTTATTTCTTCTCAAGGTTACTAGACGGAATTTAAGTGGGTGGAATCCTGCCATTTGCGGTAGTCCTGTGCAATGGGTATGCACTAGAAGATCTGTCCGCATCTCCATAGTGTTGCTTCCCAGTGACAAATGCTCTACGTACTTCTCGTTAAAACCCTTCTTCAGTGTTCCTTGCAAACGCATAAACCATAAATGCTGCTACAACCATTGGTGTGATCATCTAGTTTAAAATGTATGGGGTCCTTCTCTAATTCATGAACACAAGGTGGTGACGTGTTTGTACTGGTTGTTTCTTCAACATGGTAGTTTCAGTTCTTGCATTAACACCCCCCCCCCCCCC
>NC_056564.1:6034234-6074455 GCF_013358625.1 Macadamia integrifolia | reverse complement strand
CCCCAAAGAGAGATGAACCCATGTCTCCACCATCAATAGCGTTGTGTACGAAACCATATTGCTGCACTGTTCGATTTTCAGAAAAAAGAAAAAACAGAAAGGCTCCTAAATCACAAAGATATGGCTTATCTGGGACAAGTTAAACTCCTCTTATTCGATTACACGCGCCACTGTAGGAGAGAGCTCCTGTCATTTTGGTCCCTTTGCTTGCCTTCAGGCTGTTAGGTGCACATTCCTTCTACTGCAGACAATAAGGGGTGACATGTACCCTCGTCTATCATCAACACCTCTCCATTTCACTCGAACAGTGAAAAATGTGCAGATTCAAAATGGTGGTTCATCTGGTGAGCCAACAAGGTTCCGACAATCTGATGACATCAACCAACCGAGACAATCGATTGAGATTCAGATTCATCCGAGACAGACAGAGGGCTCTTTTGGAACTCGTTCCTGAGTTGCCCACAAGCTGCACTGGCATCAAGGCCTCGTGTCTGACGTATACTTACAGTTATTTTACGAGACTCAAGGGCAGCTGCAAATGCTAGCACCTGTAACCAAAGCTTGTATGGTCATGGTTAATATAATTAAACCATTCATGAAAATTAAAAATAAAATAAAATAAAAAACAACAAAATGTTGAAGTCAGAGAATGTGCAAGCCGATCTATCTCTCTTTCTATTGTCCCAGTAAGTTTATAACCAGTCTCTGCTTCCTTCTAATGGTTTGAACTTCGAAATATAGCAAAATTAGTCCTGACTTAACAAATCCATATTATTCTATGGTTTGCACTAATTGTATGTTTTACGGTTCACTTCCTAATTCTCCCCCTTCCCCCCACAAATTTTTTTTTTTCATCTATTTTTTACTTCAATGAACTTCAAACGCAAATAAACTAGCAATATAAAGGGATGAAGTATTGGGAAAATTAAAATATAAGTATGAAACAAAAGGTATCTACAATTTATATTAAATGTAGGGGTCTTGATGCAGCAGGGAACAGGAGGGGAGGAGAGTTAGTTACAAGTTTCACTGAAACCAACTCTTTCAAGCCCAAAAGATCCAAAAGATATGCAAAAGGACCAAAACTGGCGAATTCCCAGAGAGTTTCTATTGTGCCACACAGTACTCCAAAATGCATGATTTTTTATCCCTCTGGCAGACAGAATGAATATTGACTATACAACTAAATATGTGCCTTTATAAGCTACTTGCATTGAACTAGTCAGTATCAAAGCAAGGTAAGAGTTCTACCATATTCTGAACTTTGAGATTTAGTATATTGATGGACTAGTAGAGTTTACGATTTATTCAGCTCTATATGTTTGAATTTGATAAAGCTTGGTGATATATTTGCAAGCAGCCTTTTCTCTCATCTCAAATCAACGGTATTGTTTGTCCTGGAGGACCTTTATCCTTGAAATTAACCAGAAGTAATACGATGGGTCCACTTTTGAATCTCTGCTGAAATCCAACTACTATGAAGTAAGCAAACTCCTTGGTTTAATGGTCAAAGGCTTTAGATCCTTCATTTCGAGCAGGTACTAGGTACTTTGACACACATCACTTATTCAAGCATCCAAACACCTCCTTAGGTTGTTCCTCCCCATCAACTTCAGGAATATCCTTTCAGAAGAGGATCAAAATCACAGACTCTCTCTGCATGAGGTAACCTTGGGTTCTTGCTCATTATTTTCACACCCTTGAATTTTAACTAGATCATTCTCTAGGAGCTGATTGAAATTAGGGTTCAGAAGGTCCCAGCCATTTCCTGATCCAACTCATGATGGATAAGTCGATTCATTTGTAGAGTGTTTAGGGTTGCGCTATCTAACAACTGATATCTGTGCTCAACACATTTGTCCATCATAAAGTTTAATTGACCCTTCCAACATATCTAAAAAAAATTCCTTTTTAGTACCATCTAAACACATTCAACAATTTCCTCATTAGTACCTTAAAAACCTTTATTCTCCTTTACTTCTATCTCAAGCTCATCATGAGCTCTTACCACTAGCAGTCCTATTTCTTCATACCCAATTAACATCTTAGTAGCTCTACCTCAAAACTTAATAACATCCTAGTATGTCAATCTTAAACAACCTTATTTCCTTCAACTAAAGACAATTTCAGAGCTCTTCAGAAACCATAGCTCTACAAAGACAAATTTCCTGACCTACTGATGCAGATTTGAAGGTCTACTCAAGAAGGAAGAAGAGGGTCGACCCTAGTGGCTGATTGGGTCGAGCAGATGGCCCACGACTTGGGCTATTGATGGGGTTATTAGTTTTAAATTAGTTTCTAATTTTCAAGTCGGTAATTAGTTTCTAATTCCAGCTCTTTTATTTCCTAGTTTACTTTTCCAGATTTAGTAACTAGATGTTAGCAATCTTTATGTCAGTTTTTTAGTAACTTCTCAGTTTCTATTTTATTGTAGCCCCCCATCATTATAAATAAAGTAAAGGGGTCTCACTTTGAGCCCACGATTTATGAAAAAAAAAACAATGCTTCTGCGTTTTGCTCTTTGAGTGTGCTTTGTGTTTGATTAAAGTGTTGGAATTGGTGTTCGATCCAATTGACTCCTTGCGGCATGAAGTCCAAGAGGTTTCTTCAAGTTCTTCTTCTTATTATTTTCAAAGTTATTGCAAGGTTCCTCAAATCAAGTAAGAGATCTGAAACTGTGATTGAATTATCGTTCTGGAAATTTCCAGATTTCTCCCTACCGCCCCTACTATGTTCTGAAGATCCAGCCAGCCGATGGCCCTCCCCTTTTGATCGATTGTTGGGTGTATTGAGAGAGAGGTTCGAGCCTGTTCTCAAGTCAATCAGACCAGGGGATCTTGAGATATGAGTATTTCTCCAATTCTGGTCAATTCTAATCTCTGTCCAGAATGTTGGTTTGAGTTGTTCTGATATTGATGTTTGATTGCTGGTTTATTCTTCATTGAATTGGTATCATTAGCTGGGGATTTAAGTCCTTAAACCCTAGTTGTTTTCAGTTGCAGAATTAGTTAATTTATTGGTATCGATTGGACTGATCTTAGCCTATTTAGTTCAATTCTGTTATTGCACTGTTGTTGTGTTATGGGGTAGTTCTTTGATTAAAAAATCCCTGCAGTTGAGACTTGGTTAGACCCCTACCCTAGTCTACATTACCTACAGTTGAGCCTAAGATGACAAGAAGTAAGCTAATTTCACAACTTAAAATTTGAGGACCCTTTTCAGTTTAATTCCTAAAGCCATCCAACATATACATTCTTTTTCTGTGAATGTGATCATCTTACATAACACCGGCTCTACTAAACATCACCCCAACTAATTGGGTTCAACTTATATTTCACATACAAATTTTACTTATCATCATGAAAAACAGAAGATGAGCATACCGCTTTTTTGTATGGACGCCGGTACTCTGAGTCTTCTATTGGATTGAAAGGTATCAGATTCACATGATGACCACGTCCCCACCCATGAAGCAGTTCTGCAAGTTCAACTGCATGATCTACCTCATCATTAACTCCAGCTGCAAAAATAAAAATTAGATCAATTTTGAAGTTCTTATCTTCTATATGACCCAAAAAAAAAACTTTCGCTAGTTAGAAATTAAATATACCTAAAAGTGCATACTCAAAGGATACCCTCCGGCCAGTTTCTAGGAAGTAGTCCTTGCAGTCCTTCATGATTGCATTCAATGGGTAGGATTTTGCACTTGGAACAATTGTTTCCCGGAGTTTCTGGTTCGGAGCATGTAGGCTAATGACAGGAAGGGAAAAAAAAGAAGAAGAAGAAATAGAATTTATGAGCAGGGAAACTAGAATAGTAACTCACAAGATATAACAATTTCTGAACTTCTCCTTGACAAATTTATTATTATCATGTTGTCAATAGTCAGGCTGGAATAGGTTATATAATTCCAGTCATGTTTTCAAGCTGTTTTCCTTACTATTTTGTCAGAGGTCCTCTCCCTTTACCAGCTCCCCTTTCGTGAGATTGAAACCAGAACTTAGATCTAGTTTTGAACTTTCTGCCAGACCTTGTTACAGAAAATTCCTTTTGATCTTCAAGCTTCTGAATCATTGTGTCTTGGGGTCAATAGGCCTGTGAATCAGCAATGTATCACTGAAAATCCGTGTCAATCCAAGTATTTGGTTGAGTTTCCTCATCTGAAACCAGTTGAGATTTACCACCTTGGCTGTCTATCGTGAGGAAAAGCCACCTTCTTAATTACAATTGAGAAGACAGAATCCTCATAAATAATCACATGTCCATATTGCAAAATTTGTTCTGTTTTACTCCCTCCTTTTTCTTCTTTTGAACCTCATAAACAATTACATGTCCATATTGCAAAAATTGTCCTTCCTCAGTTTTTTTTTTTTTTTTTGGGTGAATGCCTTCCTCTAAGTTAATTTAATGTTTCATTCACAGATTCTGTTTTCTCACTAAAAGGGATCCTAAACCTTCTCAGAAATTACAGAATTGCTATGGAAAACATTATTTTGAGTTTCTTTCACTTTGGTGGGCCCATACAACCAAAAGCAGGGTTTTGTGACTCAGGGTTGCATTAGACGTGCTACCCATCAGCATTCTGTAAACTAATTCACCAGGGGGGGAAAATTCATTCTGATGATTACCTCCACAGAAGTAAAAACAAAGGCCTTTCCCCCATCCCAAATGAAATGAAAATTTAACTCTTAACTCAGAAAAATCAATTCAACCCATTAGCACTTGATAACTGCATTCGAAAAAGAAAAAAAAGAGACAAGAAAAGGATAAACAGTATAACATACGACATTATATGTCTAATAGAAGCTAATGAAAAAAAAGTACCTAACGGCCAATGTCGACTGGAGTTTGTGTGAAGCCAACCTTTTAATTGTGTTTGGAACCCCCACAGTAGAAATCGTTATCATTCTTTGACCAATTTGCACATCCTTCCAACAAAATTGAAAATCCTAGTTTCAATGAGTTTGTGCTCCAAAATAATATTGTTGGCATTCATTAAAAATGCTTAAAATAAGTCTGCAAACTATGTTAACAAAAAATAGGTTTGGATATTATTATCTACAAATTATAAGAGAAAAATATCTCCTAGTTGGCTATAGCACTTCCTAGTAAGATTCTAGGCTTTCAAAGCTCAGAGAAGGAAGTATTGTCAGCATATAAATTATATAACTCCCCAGATTCAACCAGTCACTTGGAGTCTATAAGATATGCCCTGGAGATGCAAACAGATAATTTATAACATATATGTCAAATGATAAAGAATATAGAATCAAGATTTTGAAGATAGGAGTTATGGTGCCCCTCAAAATGCTTGAGTAGGCTTTTTCCCAACTGCTCCATATCTTCTATATTACAATGTTCTGATCGATCCCAGGTAGGGGAAACCCCTAAGAGATCAATGAACACCTTTCTTCAATTCTAGGCAGAATTTTTCCTAGATGCGCATGTCTGTAGAGGTGGAGAACTCTGTAGACAGGCACCCCTAAGTTTTCTACAGGGAAAAATGATGTGGCAATTCCTACTGTCGGACAATTAAGGAATAGAATAAATTGGCTAACTCAATTTGGGTTGAAACTTGACATGTGAGCAGGGAACCTTTTGAGCCTCAACTGAACTGCAATGTGGCAGGAACTAGGTGCCTGTCCATGGATTCATTCCCAGACTGCCATCAGGAACCCTGTGCCAATCCATCTACATTAAGGTATTCTGCTATTTCCGTGAGAGATGGATGATTGAAGTTCAAAGCAATGGCATCCTCATTGATACTCACAATGCCTATCCTTTCTGATTGTAACATAAACAAAGATTTTTACCACCTTATCAAAGTGATGCTCCTGAGGGCCACCTGGTGCTTCAAAGAGATGCCTTCCATTTGCCTCTAAACAATGTAGGAATGACTATTTCAACATTTGCTTTGGGAGTAGGATCAAGAACTTGAATCGTAACGATGTGCTATATTATTCGACCCATTGGGGGCCGATCTATTCCATCATATATATGGGGCAGTGAAGGATTTTCTTTTTCTAACCATTAAGGGCCGATGTATTCTAACCTAATTGATGGATCATTTGTCTTTCTACATAAATTTCATTTACCATGTGTTTTCTCTTTCCTCCAACTCCTAAAACTAACCAATAAACTTTATCTTCATATAGGATAAAATAATAGGTTCTTTAAATTGGTTGTCAGCCTGGACACACTTAAGCAGCAATAATTCCAATACATGCTAATGAATCCAAGAGGAGAGAACACCAATGAAAGGGTCATGCTCTTTAAAGAGTAATCTTTTACATGCATCACAAAGACTTGGTAAGTCAGTATGACCTAGAATGATGAATGATAAGGCCCATTACATATTTTTAGCATATCTCATACGCAGAAGTAGATGCTAAAGCAAATTGACAGAATGAGAAAGCACCACGACTAGCAATTTTCCGTTGAGAAACAGTGTACACTCTTCTGCTTCTAGTTTGTTTTGCACCCAAGTGCCCAAGGATATCTGACATCTGATTAGTCACACAAGATTACCAAATGCATTAAGTGTAGAATATGTTTATAGGGACATAAAATCTTCATGTCACAAGATCTATGATTTTTATCACTAGGTCATGCCATCTGATCTTTCACCAGCTTCATGAAAGAAATCAAGGCAGAACCATAGGTGTACGAAAGAGTTAAAGACAGACCTTATTCAAGCATCGATGTGCTTCTAAAACTGCCTTCAGATTCATCATTGGCTCGCCCATTCCCATAAACACAACATTTGACACCCTGTGCTTGAAAAGCTCCCCTATAGCCAGGACCTACAAAAATAAAATGCAGATACTGAAGTTACTGAGAATTAAAGATGATGATGATGTATGAGATATCAAAAAATAGACCCAGAAAAATACTTCAGATGACCTGTTCAACAATTTCATGAGACTGAAGGTTCCTTGAAAACCCTCCTTTCCCAGTAGCACAAAATGAGCAACGCAATGGACAGCCCACCTGGATATTTTACGTAGAGTACAGAAAAGAAAGTTGTTGTGAAAACAAGATACTACAAAACTTGGAATCTATATCATTACCAGGAAATCTTTTTCTACTGGTCATGTTCTTCATTAAAAATTGCTACCTGTGATGAGACACATGCAGTCAAGCGTTTAGAACCTTTATCATCTTCAACTGGTATCCCAACAGTTTCGATTACTCTGTTGTCTTGAAGTTTTATCAATATCTGCAATGATCAGAAATGGCCAAAAACAAACATAAGGTAGAAGTACTCACACACATAGAACAACGTGAACAAGTTAGATTTCCATCTGATGAAGTGCACTTTTTTCTTCCCAAAAAAAGAGATGTTTATAACATCTGCCACACTGACTATCTCCCCATATTCAGAGATGTTGCTTACAACAAAAGAGAAGAAGCCCTGGTGTCCTTATCACTTATGAAGGAAGGGAGATAAAAACTTGGGAGACTACAGGAACATGCTTGGCTCTTCTCATCACTAGAGATCTTTTTTCAATGTGAACAATTGTTGTAAGCAACATCAATAGTCACGCATACTGAAAATCTTACATTATGGGGAGATAGTCAGTGTGTTATCTGCTAGGAGGAGGATCTGATGGTAACACTCGATACCCACCACCTTTTCTGAATCTATATAAACCACTCTCCACCATTGCAGTGGGATGAACTGATTCCTTTCAGACTAATTCAGTTTCATGCTCACCCAGGTGACAAATGATAACTACCGCATCAGTTTCCAAACTAATTACAATCTTAAGGCTTCCAGTTCCAAAGGAATCAGACGACCAGCAACGAAAGAAAGAGTTAAGTGATAATTTAAGTCATTGTCATGACCTCAAGCAATTACAGTACCAGTGCATTAACTTGAATTTAAGCCAGTCGATAAATGGAAGTAACAAGAATAACGCCCTGACCTTAACAGTGCCATCAGCTGCAACAACAGCACGGTGAACAGGCGACCTGCCGACTCTCCATCCCGCTTCGTTAAGATCATTCCGGAAGGCCTTAGGCACTACTCACCAAATTTCCACAAACCCAACAATAAGTTTAAATTCCGGTAAATAAAAAAATTGAGTTGAGAGTTTTTGTAATGATGAAGAAGGAAGCAGACAATGACTCACGGTGACTGAAATCCTCAATTTCCTTAGCCTTAGTCTTATATAGAAGATGATAGAGTTGTTTTCCTCGATAACGTTGCTGATAACCATTGCGCTAGTTCAAATTAATACGATATAGAAAAATAAATAGAACAATCACGATTGCTACAATCTAACCTGGCCGAAGTCGAGGGCGAGCTGCTGAAGCTCCTCCTCGGACATGCCAAGGAGAACGCGGGAGCCTACATTAGGGATTCGTGCAAGCGAAGGCGAGGGGATGGAGACGGTGGGCGTCGGCGAGGACGGAACAGAAATGGAGATATTGGAGAAGGAGCGTGAGCGGACAGCGCGTGCCAGAGGAGTTGAGCACATGTGCTGAAGCAGCGCCATTGGAGTTTTAGCTTTGAAAGCGCCACAGTATCACTACACTTCTACTTCTGACTTCTCACTTTCCCATTGCCAGAGTAGAACGGACGAGAAGCCGAGCACATCTGGGAGGATTTTCACAGAAATACAAATAACAAGTCTGCCACAGATAGGGGAATGGGATGACGATCCGATAAGGCGGCAGCTTTCAACGTCTTTGCCAGCTCTAATGTCAGTGCCGTGACCTGTTGTCACGGTTTAGATGCCGTAACCTAGACTTACGACTTCAACCATTAGAAAAAAAAAAAACCCTGGAGTTACGACTTATCAAATTTAAGGACATTTGCCAAAAAACGGAGAAACCTCTTTCACGGGACGAATTTAAAAATCGGAATGGAATGACTGATCCGACTAGGAATCGATGGATGGTTACCCCGATTTCTGCCCATTCTTTGAACCGACAGTTTCAAAACTCTGAACCTGTTATCGAATCCACCGGAATCGATCGGAATTGGCCGCTTCTGAGGATCCGCACGATCGCATCCAGGAACGAAGCGATAATTCTACCTAGTTTGGATCATAATCCAAGGAGTGTGATCCCGTTCCAAGCTCTCATCCCACCATCCTACTCTTCCAAGTCTCAACAAACAAATGATGCATAAAGAGAATGGTAAAATGAAGATAGTGATTTCATAGTCTAGACCTTCTTGCAATAATGATAGTGAGACAGTTGAGCATGTTTTACTTCATTGCCTTTTTGCTCAACAGGTTTGGTTTGTTTTTTTATGCTTCTTAGCGACCCTGTTACATTTGGAGTGGGGTCTTGTAGAGTGGATTTTTCACTGGGGTATGCCTTCAGGTTTTACTAAGAGAGCGAAAAAATGCTTCGTCGCCCATGCCATTATCCTTTAGAAGATTTGAAAGAGAATAAATGCCATGGCCTTTCGGTGTTTCATGCACCCCTTCTCCACTAGGTTGCATATGGTTTATTGTTTGGTTACAGAGGCCCTTGTAGTCTTTGCTTTTGCGCCCCCTTCTGCATCGTCTCTTGCACCTATCCTAACGTCCTCCATCGTTTTGAATGCTTTATTTTCAAATAGGTCTCGGGCTATGGGATCGGGAGATCTAGTTCTTGATTATAGTGGGCACCTCTATATAATAATTACTGACCATGGATTTCCTTTGTCTCCTTTTGTGGGGGAAGCTTTAGCTCTTCCATAGGGTCTCAAGGCTGCCGTTGCTGATGGCCTTCAACGGATGTCCTTCTTCTCAGATTGCTAGGGTTTGATTCACTGCTTCATTGATGAGTTCTCCCCACCACCAGTTGAAGCTTCAAATGTTGTAAACAATATTAGGTGTCTTCTTTGGTCCCTTGAGGCTTTTTCTTGTTTCTTATTAATAGAGATTAGAATGTTCATGCCCATGCTATTTTTAAATGGGCCTTGCTCTACGCTCGTTTTGGTACATGAAGACACATTTCCAGATGACCTCCTAAGCGTTGTAGCTTCTTTTTTGCCCAATGTGGTTAATGAATCCCCTCCTTAAAGGTTAGTAGGTTAATATGCTACAATGCAGGATTTCTTGACTACTTTCCAAATAAGGATGTGAATTTGTAATCGAAACCGTTTACCAAAATCGAACCGATCCGTTTACACCGAAACCGTAAAACCATTTAGTAAATGGTGCGATTATGGTTTCAAGTTTCAGGCCGATTAGCTAAATGGGTCGGGTCGATTTTAACCGCGGAACCCATTGGTTTCAAACCGAATTAAAACCGTTTAAAACCTTTTAAACCGATCCGATTAATCCGTATAACAATTAAATAAAGAAATGGCAGTAATCCGTATAACAATTAACAATTAAATTAAGTGCACATCCTACTTTGGTATGGTTTATTGCAATTCAGTTCAAGTTTAGGCTTTAAATCATGAACTTGTAATCCATATGTGTTACTATGTTATTATGTTATCATAGATGAGATATTTTGGCTGAACCACCTGTCATTTTAATATTTTATGCTGTAGAAGGCTGGATTTGGATGTCGTATGATAATAGTTCTAAATGTTTGAGAATGACCATGCAAAGAAATAGCATTAGATTATCAAATTAAGACATACCATCGTTAATATAGAATCTCTTATTTGTGGTTATCAATTATTTTTTGATAAGCTTATGATCTTCAGTTTAGAGATGGTTGCAAGTTATATCAAACCGATTGTGAACCGTTTTACAAACCGTATGGAATAAACCGAAATCGAAACCGTTTAAAACCGTGAAATCGACACTATTAAGAAACCGTGGAAATCAAAACCGTTTACTAAACGGTCACGGTTTCAGAAAGTGTAATCATTTAGTAAATGGTGCAGTTATTGTTTTAGTCAAATAAATGTGAACCAAACCGATCCACACCATTTAAACCGAAACCAAATCGATTAACACCTTTATTTCCAAATAGCTAACATGGTAAAATAAAGGTGTTTGGATGTCTAGTTTTTTTTTTTCCCTATATTGTTTTATTCCCACTCCAACTCCTAACAAAATTCCACTGATTTTGATAGGATTCTTATACGAAAATAGAGGGAATGTGATCAAATTTCATAAGGTAAAAGGATTGCTACATGTTGACCGATGCTCCAACACGAGAGAGAGGGGGGGGCTCTACTAGAGGATTGGAGGGATTGAAATCGTCTGCAATTCCGATCTCGTACAATTCCGTGTAATACCACCTTCAGGTGGTGACACGTGTATTGATACCAATACAATGGTCCAGATCTGGTACAACTAATAAAACATTAAATCAGTGAAGAGGCGTTTAAATCAGATCTGGACCATTGCATTGGTATCAATACATGTGTCACCACCTGAAGGTGGTATTGCACGGAATTGTACAAGATCAGAATTGCAGACGATTTTTTTCCGGATTGGAGAGGTTCTGGACGCACTCTTCTGGGATCTAGATCCTCTCCAACCCCTAGACCCTCTAGCGTGCTTCTGAAGGTTGGAGAGGATCCATTCACAGTCTATAGTCTACACACAAGCACAACCCACTCACACACTCTCTCTCTCTCTCTCTCTCTCTCTCACACACACACACACACAAAACTCCATCCGTTTGTGAAACCAATCGCTATGGAGTTGTCAATTACATAAAAGTGACAATTCGGGTAATTGACAATTCGTGAGAACAAAACCAATTACACATTTTTATCCTCACCCCCCCCCCCCCCCAATAGAGGGAAAAATATAAATATATATATATATATGCCCCAAGACACAGGAGCACAAGGCCGCATATGCTGGTGCATCCTGGTTTACCAATGCCCCAAGGCTTAAATGGTTCGATTTTGGTTTTAAAATTGAAATCGTGATTTGATTTTGGTTTTAAAGTTTAATAGTTGATAAACCATTAAACCGATTAACATATACTTAGTAAGTTTAAGTCATTCAATGTTAAGTTTACATACATCTCAATAAAAAAAAAAAAATTACATCAAATAATTATTAATAAAAACATATAACAAAAAACAATTCAATTCAATGTTATAATTTACATCCATTTTACTACAAAATTTAAAGGTAAAAAAATTGTTTGGATAAAAAATTAGAAAACATAAAAAAATCGTTTAAACCGAAACCATTTATAAATGGTTTCGATTTTAATCTATGAAACCGTTACTAAATGGTTTGGTTTTAGTTTCAACTAAAAATCTTGCATTGAATTGAATTGAACCATATACACTGAAACTGAACTGATTAACACACTTAGTCCATATATTCATTGTACAACTTTATGTATTTCCTATGCTGAATTAGAAAGAAACAGAAAAGAAGTGGATTCCATTGTAGCATGGAGATCCTCCAAATGATAAAACGCTGACTTATATTGGAGCAATATTGGAGGTGATCTATCATTTGGGTTGACGGATACCATGTGGATATCACTACATGTATGTGGTAAGCAGCCGTAGTGACTACTGAGTGGGATAAGTGATCTTTACAATGGTGATGAGGAGGCACAAACCCCAACTTATTGCTTGAGGTGACTTCCAATTAGGATCCTACTGTCACTGTTCTAGATCGATACCAATTAGGATATTTTTTTCTTTTATTAATATTTAGTACTTTCTATCCTTGGATTATTCTAACGGATCAGTATTGGATCGGTCAAGTTTGAGATTGAAAACGGTTAAGACCGATTTGATCATGATGAATCGACCGATCCCAATCTGAGATTACGAGCCATGGTTTTGGGAATTTGATAGCACCATTCTGGAAAAGAACTCTCTTGTGGGAGCCAAGCTATTAAGGAGGTCCAAGAAAAACCCATAGTTGCTGAAGAAGCATTTCCCTCAATTTTTGTTAAATAAAAGATTCATTCAAAACAAAAACAAAAACAAAAAGATTTGCAGAAAGAGGTGAGGGGAGGGGAGAGGAGAGAGAAAGAGAGAGCTCAGACATTGAGTAAGAGGGTGGTTATGCAATCGGTCTCCATCGATTCCAATTCAGTATCTATTTGAATCATCTCGGAATTGACTTGTGCCTATCGGCCTGGGTTGATCTCAAGCTAACACTACCATGTTTGAGGACCCTTGAATGCTGTGTTTGGTATATATTCTCATAATAGAATTTGAATCTAGAACATTTTCTGATATCTAATTTTATTTTATTTTTTCTTCTGTTTTTTTGGCTTCCATGTGTTCTAGACCTAAAATCTATTCATAGATTTCATATCAAACAAAACCTTAAATTCATTAACCATTTCTCCATTAAGAATGTTACCTGTCCTTTGGACAAGGAATCTGATTTACCAATCCAAAAAAGGAGGAATCCATAACAGGAAGTGGGAAGAGAACTCTAAAAAGTCAACATGATTCCGCACTCATTGTTTTCTTAATTTTCTTCTACAATGGTAACCTCTCTCTCTCTCTCTCTCTCTCTCTCTCTCTCTCATTTGCTCTTTTCTTGGTCATAATCAGCGGCAATGATGAGAACAGAGACAAAGAAATCCAATATCGTCAGGCACTTCTCCAATCCCCACGAATGGAAACACACATGTAAAGCTAGTGGAATCATTTCAAAAAGGCAAAAGAAACCCAGATGGGATAAGTGGATAAAAAGGATTTTCATCTATGTAAAATCAGTTACACCACCTCTCATTTCTATTCTCATAAACTAAGGACCCCCTTCTTCCCAAAGATAATATGAATCCCGTTACAGACTTTGTTGGTAAACCTCTTTTCTTAATTTACTCATGTTCCTCAGATTCTAGACACAACAAGCATAACATGATTACATATGGTTGACTTCGAATACATTGGCCAAAACAAGAACTATACATCAATCGAACAATTTCAGGTACACTACATACCTGAGTTCCTGAAATTTCTCTCATTGGGAACGATTACAAGTGAATCAAGTTATTTCCTTGGCTTTCAAGCGTAAAGGGGTGAAGCAGATGGCCTGGGATAAGCAGCTGCTTTCCGATTAGAAACTTCATCTGCACTTCTTCTGCGGGACTTGGCTCCACCCATGGAGTAGTTTTGCCGTTTTGGGTTGTCCCCATTCTGAGTACTTACATCTTTGGTGTCTTGAAGCTGCTCCAATGCTGTTACCACCTCATCCATGTTTGGCCTTAACTTGGCTTCTGTGGAGAGACATTGGAGATCAAGGTCTGCTACCTTTTGGGCTCCATTCAATGAGTACTGCCCTTCCAGACGTGTGTCTAGAACACGGAAAAGTTTACGTTTGTTTGTCAAACAAGGCTTGGCCCATTCCACTAGTTTGTGCTCTCCAGATGGCCGGTTTTTGTCTATAGCTCGTCGACCTGATAACAGTTCCAGGAGAACAACACCAAAGCTGTATACATCGCTCTTGGCAGTAAGATGACCTTCAAAAGAAGAAATTCAAACTGAAGATCAGAAGGATGGACACATCATAGCAACCTGAGCTAAACATCAAAATACACAGCTACCTGTAGCCAGAAATACCTCATTATACTTAAAAATATTTAATGCTAAAAGATCAAGTGTAACCAAGCAAACTAAAATTTGCAGAATAGGTAAATACAAGAGCAGATTGAGATCATGCATTTTCAGTAATTTCACCTCCACATTCTATAAGGGTTGCATGTGTAAACATTTCCTCTTGCCAAAAAAAGAAATGATCAATCTTTCTTTTTGCCCAAATATTTTGACAAAAATTAAGAAAAGATGAGTTGGCCAAGCTTGTTCTACCGTTGGATTAGAACCTGAGATGTCAAACCCATGTGCTATATAACCTTCTTCCTAAATTGTTTATAAACATAGTGATTAGATTACAACTACCCTTCATGCCAAAGCAATAGAAGAAGCTAGGTCTGGAGTCTGGATCGGAGTGAACTCCCAAGGAGTTGGGAGGTAATGACATACAATTGGCAGCCATCTCCAAACAATTGCGCTCTGTGACGTCTAATTATAAAATTGAGTCAGGCTGGGGTTTTCCATTTAAACGATTAAGTATCAATACCATATAAAGCTTCCAGCTCTCCATTTATAACTCAGATAAAGCAGGTCAAGTCCAGAATCTAAAACCAGGTGCACACAACTACCTGTTCCAAAAAATCAGGAGACATTTACTTACAAAAATAAAAAGGACATTGCATAATCAGGTTCTGTTTTTGTTTAGCCACTCTTAAAAGCAGGTGCATCAACTGCTGCACCAACAAAATAACACAAAAAATGAAGTGCATAGAAACCAGGCAAGTTCACATGAATTGGAAATTCTTTCAAAACGGCACATAACATGCAAATATGACGGCAAACGTAAGATGAGTGACTTTAATACCTGTAGCCAGGTACTCTGGAGCTGCATATCCATAGGTCCCCATGACTCTAGTAGAGACATGGCTCTTATCACCAGTTGGACCATCTTTGGCCAAACCAAAATCAGAAAGTTTTGCATTGTAGTTCTGTCAATTTAATTTTCCAAAAACAGGTTAAGGTTTGGCTGATATTGGTCTACTAAAATCATGAAAAACATTTGAATCAGTTAAATGCATCAATATTGAGAAGTGTAAGTAAAATGTGGTTCACAGATTTCATACCGAATCTAGAAGAATATTAGAAGTCTTGAAATCACGATATATAACTTTTGTCTCAGCACCATGAAGAAATGCAAGCCCCTTTGCAGCATCAAGAGCAACCTTCATGCGGAGGTTCCAAGAAAGTGGTTGGAAGTAAGAACCCCCTGTTTCAGAAACAGCCAAATCCATCAGTCACAGAAGGATAAACCAATGAGGTGACTGGCATTACATAAGTTTCTCTAGTGAATGGAAAATGGCTCCCCAAACCAAAACAAAAGAAAGAGGTGGGAATTATTAAAGTTCACAGGTACGGATATTAGGAACTCACTCCTGAACAGATGATTCTCCAAACTTCCACGGGCCATAAATTCATACACTAAAAGCCGGTGTTCATCTTCTAAGCAGTAGCCAATCAATTTTACAAGATTGGGATGATACAGCTGCCCCAAATAGTTAACTTCTGCCTGTATATTAACAGGTACAACCAAAAGAAATAAATTTCCATCTAAATAGTCCAATGTTCATTGCACATAAACAACCTGAGGTTTGCAAGAAAATAGTAGGAAATAAGACAACTAAAGAAACTTATGTAAGTGTTGGCTGGCAGGTTCAACAAGGACAATACAATACTAGAAAAGCATCAACAGGTAGTCAAATCCCAGTGTCTATAGCTTCCTTTCATGTTCAATTCTACCAACCACTCCAATATAAAGATGTAATGTCCAAAGTAAGAAGATGAATCAGATCTCCAGAAATGGGAAAATAATACTAACCAACCATTCTCTGTGGCCCTGGAAACTTTCTTGCTTGAGCCTTTTAACAGCGATAACGATTCCACTGCCAGGCTTGGTAGCTGTAAATGCATGTTCATCTATCCACCCCTTAAAGACCGAACCAAATCCCCCTTCTCCCAGGACACTATCAGGTCGGAAGTTTCTGGTGGACATTTTGAGTTCGCCAAAGCTAAAGCTCTTTAAATTAGTGGACTCCAAAATCTCACACTCACTCCGAGGGGTTTGAGGCACGGAAACAGAGGAGACCTTGCTAATTGTACCACTTAGTTCAGTTCCATCTTTGCTAACATGCTTTGAATTCACCCCTGCACAATGAGCAATACATTTTGATATCACAAAAGGAGTGGGAAATTCATCATCTGGTCACTAACAAATTAATCTCTGATAGAAGAATCAGCGGATGTCAAAGAAAAACTCTACACCAAAACCCAATTTCAGTTATGTATCAAGAAATGCATCAGCCAGAAATAAATCTTGGGAGGGACTACAAAAATCCCTTGGAAACAAAAGAGCTTACCAGGATAAAAACAATCATGTCGAACAAAATTGGTGCTAAAAACAAACTGAAAACTACAAGGAAATGATTAAAAAAATGGAACAGCTAAAAGGGACGGTTAGGGGAATTTTTTCCATATCAGACATGGCCAGGAAAATTCAAATTAAACTCCAAAGACGCATATAGGCTTCGGAGTTCCATCAATTAAACCCTCCGACACAAACACGAATGAAATCATGAAAATCCACAAGGATCCAGCTCCGTCTGGGCAAAAAATAATAAGGAAAAAAGAAACCCAGCAAAACCAGTTCGTTAAAAAGATCAAAATTCGCATTTCAAGCAAAAATACTGCAAGCAAAGCTCAGTACATCAATACCTGTGTTAGATGGACTACTCTCTGCCTTGATTCGAGAGCTCCAGCAAGCCCCCATGGACACAAAACACAAAAGGAAGTCTCCTTCTTTCGGACTGTCTCTTCTCCCTAAAGATCAGTAGAACAAGGGTTTCAGGTACAATTAGAGAAAAAAAAAAAAACCAAAGCAGATCCGTGAAGCAACGCGGGTCTAGTATGAACGCAAACTTTGTCTGTAAAATTAGATAACAATCTCAAATACAACTTCCCCGATTGATTGTTTTGACTGCAGGTTTAAATTAGAGAACCTTCAATAGAAGGAAAATCAAACACGAAAAAATAGAAAATAAGCACCTCCTCGTCAGCGGATTGAACGAGGGTGAACGAGGGACTGGAGAGCGAATTACAAGAAAAAGATGAGATTACTTTCTTCCTTCAGAAAACGGAACCGAAGGGAAAAGAGAGAGAAGAAAGGATAAAAAGTCACGGGATAAGCTTTTTCGTTGGGTTTCTCGGGAACTCTTTAAGACCTTCCAGGAGAGGGAGAGAGAGAGTGTGTGCATTGACTTGGTTTAAACTTTAAAGCTTCGGTTATTTTCTTTTCTGCAACCATAGACACAAACGCAGACACGAGAAGACCGGAAGAGATAAATGCAAGAGTGAGTGAAAGAGAGAGAGAGATCGCACTTAATGGCGGGCTGGTCCCGTCCCGCTCAAATCTTTCTCGCCCTTACGGAATCTCTTCTTTCTGGCTGCGGTGTTTCTAACGTTCGATTGCCCAATTGTTGTGCCGTTTCGGTTTCGGTTTCGTCTCACACCCAATGGATGGTGTGAGATTGTCACAGGAGATCATGGCCCACGAGAGGATCTGACCTCATTTTTTTTCACTGATTTACATACTTGATATTTGAAGTACATGATTCATGTTATGTTGATGCTCCAATACGCACTCTCATTGCCCCTTACATAACGTGACCAAGTACCGAATTATTGCCTATATATCTTTCTCAATCTTTAAAAAGGGAAATGACATCCAACGATTCAACTTCCATTCATATTTATTTAAGCAAGAGAATTCTGTCGGTCAAGTGTAAGAAATACCAGACAGTGGACCAATGGAAGAGCACATAGGAGCATATTCAGTGTACGTCCATGGGCGACATTGCGATCTTCACACTCTGCACAATTTGGGTGTTTCTTGCATCAGATGAACAATATTTTTTTTTCCTATTTATAATTTGTTTGTGGGAAAAAATCTCTAACCACAAGCATGACTTTGAACGTGGATCAATAAAAGTGCACCTTGAAGCATCAATTGGGTGGGAATTTTTTTAACCTAAGTTTTATCTGGTTCTCGTTCTAATCACACTTGATCATACTCAAAGTGAAAACATCAATAGCAAACCCATCTCGATGAATAAGACTTTTCGGATGGAATAGAGTGGATTCAAAATTAGTATATCGCTTTTTACCATAACTAAAGTGAAAAAAATATTTCTGCTTTCCATAACTGAAGATCTCTTTAATAATGCTAAAAGAAAATTCCTAAATTTTTTCAATCGTTTCTAGTAATATATTAACTTGTACAATCTTTAATTTTGGGAATTTTTTTTTTTTAATCTTTAATCTTCAATGCTATTTCTTGCTTAGAATCTATTGAATTATATTGTAATCTTTGTTCATCGAAACTTGGTTGAGAAAAATTATTTTTCAATCATTTCAAGTGGATAATTTTACTCTTATTCGAAGAAATTATCTTTGTGAAAATAAAGAATATTTACGGAAGCCAATATTTCTATTGATCTAGGTGTTGTTTCTTTATCATTTTGAGTGAAATCACTGATTAGCCCTTGTTATAGCATTGATGAATCTTTCAGATTAATTTGGGCTACATGTTATAAGAAGAAAAATATTGTCCAATCACATGCACCAATGCGAGGGTCAAAGAAAGGACGTGTAAGGGGCATGATCAGGATGGAATTTTTCATTTTGTTGGGGTTAAGAATATCATTTCAAGTGACTATGTCCAGGCGCATGTTGCATTTGATTAGGCAGCCTGCTATTTTTCATATGTTATTGAGACTTTTTAATTAATGAAATGATATTGATACGGTTGAAAATGGAGAATTAAAATAGAGAAAAAGATCCTTAGGCTGTCCACTTTAGGTATACCTTCCCATAGGATTTTATTTATTTATTTATTTTCTCTCTTCTCTTTGACTATTGTGGTTTCTATTCAGTGTATTATCATAGTAGTGTGGGAGATTCCTTTTATATTAGTGCACTCTTCTATGTTACTTGCTCAAATAACCCTCTTCCTAAATAAAAAATTGATGAAAAATAACTCATTTAAATTGTTATGTTAGGCTCTTGGCAACTCTCCAATAAAGTTTATTTTCTGGTTTCTTCTAAGCCAAGCAAAAATTAAAATAAAAACAAAAATAAAACAAAACAAAACAGAACAGAAGGAAAACCAAAACAGTAGCTGTATATATTCCATTTATTTATTTATGAGAGAAGTCTCTCTCAGAAAGTGGCATAGCCTACCCTTCTCCGATGATTTTTTTTAATAATTCTTTTGAGAGAGAAAAAAATGAATAACTCTTTTGTGAGGAGGCATAGGTTACCCTCTTTGCTATTGTAGTCGTCTCCAAAATTTATTTATTTAGCCCATTGACATAAGACTAAGAAAATATATACTATGTCTCGCATTTCAAGATTTTTCTTACTCTTATTTGATAAGACCCAGGCATGAAAACATGAGTCATATATATATATATATATATATATATATAGAGAGAGAGAGAGAGAGAGAGAGAGAGAGAGAGAGAGAGAGAGAGAGAGAGGGGCACCCTCTCGAAACTTGGTGCCCTAGGCAGGAGGCCTAAGAGGTCGCGATCTATGGTCCCTTCATCTTTTATGATTTTTGTAAGGCAAATATGAAGAGAAAGGAATGGAATGTAGGCTCTCTACATTGTTAGGACTTAATCTTGAGACATCATTTGACAATATTTCGTTTTTGTCATTTTTGTGTTTTTTTGTTTCTAAAAATGGAGAAACAGCCTAAAAAGTATTTGATAAAGTTGTTCTGCTTCATGCATTTTTAGAAACATAAATCAAAATTTATATCTATTTACATTTCTATAAATGATTTTGATGAAATAAATCGGACATATTTCATCGTTTCTATAAACGAATTTGAGAGAAAAAAAAAAAAAGGTTGTTGTGCCTAATAAATCTATTAATTATTTAAATATAAAAAAAGGCAACCGAACCCTCTCTCCCTTTTGGGCATCCGATAATACTATTGAGTTTTTTAGTGGCATTATATCTGCAAAAAAAGTTTTGAAAAACAAGTTTATCAAACACCAAAAAATATGTTTTGTTTCAAGAAACGTGAAAAACCATTCTATAAAAAGCATAAACGTTATCAAACAATGCCTAAGTTTTCCTTCAATTATGAACCCTTCTCCATTGGTGATGTGATCTTGTTAGATAATTGTATTACAATTTCTTACAAAATGCAAATTGCAATACAAGTCTTTTGTAGTAGAAACTACTATGATGTTGTAATATTGATCCTTAGCTGAAATGAGATGAGGAAAAGCTTGAAATAAGTGTTGACTCACCACCACAGCAATTAAAGAAGCTTCGAACAGAATTGAGGTTGAATTACACTTGTAATGCTGCCTTTAAGGTAATTGATGCCCTCTACTGCCAAAAGTTGTTTTGCACCTCTACCTCCAAGATAAAACAATCGCCCACTAGAAGATGAGGCAATTCTTCTAGTCCGTTCAAGGAGCAAAAAACTACAGCACAGCAGTCCTCTTTAACCTTACACAAGACTTAGAGAAAATAGAAGAAAGAAAAAGACTTGTCTGGTCACAATAAGTAGAAATGGATGGAAGGTCAATGTGTGAATGTGTGTCTCTGTATGGTATTTGGTTGGGTTTATATAGACTTAAAACCAACTCTTGCACCCTCTTGGAATTTTCAAGAATAACCTTTAACTAATGACAAGTTAATTAGAGAATAATATCATATGGACATGAATTGAGAATTAATTCAATAAATTGATTTAATCTCAATCAATTCTCTTTGCCAACCTCTCCACTCTTGGTAATGGCCATGAATGGAATTTAGGATTCTCATAGGGTGTTATTGATCATTTTCCACTACCTTGACCCTAAGGGTCCTACACCATAACAAAACAATCAAAACACATAAAATTAAGACTTTATTTTGAAACTTAAATATAATAAAATAAATATAAATTCTAATAGATCCAGATAGAACTTTCGAATCAGTATGCTCTCAATCTTAACGATGGAGTCGAAAATATCCCAATTAATCTGTTGTTGTAGAGTATACAACACAGCTTGATAAAGTTTAAATTATATTATTTAACAAAATAATTGACAGCTTGCAACTTTTTAATTTTTAGAGGTTTAAGGCAAGGGTCAAATGTGTCGGTCATCATTTGCACAACTAAAATAGTGATCGATGGTTAACAAAACCCTTCTCATCTTTTTTTCTGGGCAAGAAAGCCCCATAAATGGTGAATTTGCTTAAGAGACAAGGGTACTAGAAATTATGGAAAAATAAAAAAGAATGAGGAGAAAGAAAAAAATGGTAAAATAATCAAATGAAAGATTTGCCACTTCATGTTTTTATATAATAGTATGGTTGTATGATATATAAATCTCGTCATTTATCATGCTTGTTTCCATTTGAATTTGATCAATGATAAGTGAGTCGGGTTCTCCATCACATTCACCTACCCACATCGATCTAAATTAGTTATGCAATTGGAAGATGATCGGTATTGAGATAACTACAATTGATATTGGATTGTTTTGCCTCCATTGTTGTTCGTCTAGCAATCCCCACGCTCATGAACAACTTGAACCTCTATTTTTAGGGGCTGTGAAAATACGTTCTTGCCCCTTAGAAACAAGGGTTGTGTTCCTCTTAAAAACTAATTGATGATTTTATTTAAAAAAAAAAAAGATTTTATTTTTATCCTTATCATAAATAATTATGCATATATGATATGGATCAAATATCGGCATCTGTCTCGATCGATATCAATATGGAACAACTGTAATACCGTGAAACCATGCCTCCCGTGAAGCAATCGAAAGATGAGAGAAAACCCGGTGAGAAGGAAATTTAGAAAGCATAACTACATTGTTTTGGACAAAAGATTTTGGAAAAAAGTTCTCTCCACCGTGCGTGAAAGAAAGCAACAATCGGACGCGACATATACCAACTTTTGGATAGGTACAAGAATAACCCAATAATGGAAATTATATCTTGGTCCTCAAATCGAGGAATTCAATCCTGTTCAAGCATGGGCTGGCTACGTGAAGGGTATTACACTATTATGGATAACTCATTTTAAAACAATAAATTGATAAAAACTTATTGGGAAAAGAACTTACGTTCTCACACTCTTTTTATCAGGTTTTTGAATGGTATTTGATTTATGCATAGAATTCATTTGTTTTCTCTCTTTTTATAATAGATTTTACATTGATCGAGTGACTTTCATGTGTGGAGCAAACACGTATTTATAGGAAGACCTGATCTATGCTCTGGCTATGTGGCTCTCTCTATATTTGAATCGTGAAGTACCCTTTCCCTTTCATCCATTGGTTTAATGTGGGAAAAGCCATTATATAATAACTGCATCAAAATTTATTTCTTAATTATAGAATTAAAAAGATGCAAATTACCACACAGCCACTAGCCAGTAACTAAAGGATTTCCTTAATGGGTGCATTTAGTTTTGCTATGTAAAAAAGTGATGTAACATATTTAGATATGTAAAGGATGGCGAATATGACATGTTAATATTGATCAATCATTTACTTTCCCATTTGATTTTTTTTTAGACCATCCCATTCCGGTTGATGTCCATCACCTCAATATATTCATATGTACTTTCTTAGAAGTCCCATTTTTGATTTCGCAACAGGGTTTTCTGCGTGGTAGTGTGACTAAGCATTAGCATAGGAGCCGATCACAGTGCACATAGGAGCATCAACAATGATGAAATTTTTTGCATTCATGGGGGTAAGTTGATTATTTTGCCTCCCATTGCGCGTATGCACTATGTTGTACAAAGTTCAACACTACCCTTAAAACGGAACCTGATCCTATCCAATGCGCCGAGTGCTCCAATAAAGATGTAAATCTCTTCATTATGAGACTATGGATAAACATGTTGATAGGAATTTGGCCCTTTTAAGAGGTAGTGAGGTTTCTCTTTTAGATACAGTTTCTTGTCAGTCTTTAGGTGTAGGAGAAAATAAATGAAGGTTATCATCCTCCCTAATAGTACTAATAGTAGGTCCTGAGATTCGAACTCTTTTTCTCTCCAATTCCACATTGACCACCTTTATGGAGGGTCTTGAGCTTATAAGCAGTACGGTTCCCTCACCCTAATTGATACATCTATTGGGGTAAGAAGACTGGGTTGACACTCCACCCTCCCTCTAGAGTAACAAGGATAAGGAGTCATTTAGGGCCTGTTCGGTATCATTTCTGTTCCAGAAACGCTGTTTCGTGTCAAAAACGAAAATTTCAGTTTCTGTATCAAAACGTAGTTTTTAAACGAAAAAATGGTGTTTCAAAATTTCAGATTTTTATCTAGAATTTTATTTTTTTTTATTTTTTATTTTTTTTAATAAAATGGAACGAAACTTGGAAGACGGAACTTTGGAGTTCTGTCCAATCTTGTTTTTTCAGTTTTTTTTTTCACTTTTTGTTCCAAAAAAACATAAACGGACCATAAGTGTACCAAACAGAAGATTCTGTTTTTTCGTTCCAATAAAACGAAAAAACTCCAGAAACATTTTTTTAGAACGATACCAAACGGAGCCATTAATGTGGCTCCATCCGTTTTCAGGTACTAAAGCAGTTAATTACTTGGAGTCAGAGACTTTATAGTAATTTTAAGTTAGAGAGAGAGAGAGAGAGAGAGATTGTAATGGAGGAAGTTTATTAATTAGATTCTGGCCGCAGGTTTCTTGTTTGGCCATCTTAGTTTTTTGAGACTTTGACTCGTGAGGCTAAGTAGCCAACCTTGTCCAACCTCTTCGTCCCCATCGTGGAAAGTTCGTTAATTAAGACTCATGAGTCAATTTGTCTCATTGTGATCGGAACCTCAACTTTTCAGGCTTCAGGGAAAGAGAGAAAAAAAGGCAGGGCTGAATGGCCCACTTGTCCTTTAACCTTTCGTGCAAGGGAAGAGACGAAGAGACCAATTAGGAGTTAGAATAATACGATAAAAGATCGTTATCTAGTTGCATGATCTTCATTAGTATGAGGTCAATGAAATTTTTATTTTACAAAAATGGAATGACAATTAATTTCACACAGGAGCACAAAGGCCATGCAATAAGATAGTTTTCTTTCTCCAAGGAATAAGATGACACTATGAATTTATCTGTAATTCTCTTTTCTTAGATTTACCATTATAGAAGAAAAAAAAAATTCTTGCAAACAAATGTATATTAACGGAGAGGTTGAATGCCACAGTGAGAACCATTTGCCACATGAAAAACATATGGATGTGCATGGATCCATTTGATATTTTACCCTATTTTCTACTTCAATGATCAAATTTCATGTCAATATAAATCACCAAAAAGGGTTCAAAAGTCAATCTACAGTCATATAGGATAACAAATGGATTGAGTTTTTTCCCCAAAACGACATTTCTATAATTTTATTATAAAAAAGGAGTATAAAATTAAATGACATTTATATAATTTTATTTAACTAGTTGAGAATCAATAATGATGGAATTTTTTGCATTCATGGGGGTAAGTTGATTATTTTGCCTCCCATTGCGCGTATGCACTATGTTGTACAAAGTTCAACACTACCTTTAAAATGGAACCTGATCCTCTTCAATGCGTCCAGAGTTCCAATAAAGACGTAAATCTCTTCATTATGAGACTATGGATGAACATGTTGAAAGGAATTTGGCCATTTTAAGAGGTAGTGAGGTTTCTCTTTTAGACATAGTTTCTTGTCGTCTTTAGGTGTAGGAGAAGATAAATGAGGGTTATCATCCTACCTAATAGTACTAATAGTAGGTCTTGAGATTCGAACTCCTTTTCTCTCCAATTCCACATTGACCACCTTTATGATGGGTCTTGAGCTTATACGCAGTAAGGTTCCTCACCCTAATTGATACATCTATTGGGGTAAGAAGACTGGATTGTGACACTCCACCCTCCCTCTAGAGTAACAAGAATAACGAATTACTTAATGTGGCTCCATCCTGTTTCCGTAAGAAAGCAGTTAATTACTTGGAGTCAGAGACTTTATAGTAATTTTAAGTTTAGAGAGAGAGAGAGAGAGATTGTAATGGAGGACGTTTATTAATTAGATTCTGGCCGCGGGTTACTTGTTTGGCCATCTTAGTCTTTGAGTCTTTGACTCGTGAGGCCAAGTAGCCAACCTTGTCCAACCTCTTTATCCCCATCATGGAAAGTTAGTTAATTAAGACTTATGAGTCAATTTGTCTTATTGTGATGGCACCTCAACTTTTCAGGCTTCAGCGAAGGAGAGAAAAAAAAAGGCGGGGCTGAATGGGCCCACTCTCCCTTTAACCTTTCGTGCAATTGAAGAGACGAAGAGACCAATTAGGAATTAGAATCTGTTGCTCTCTTGGTTCTATACGACTTTTTCCAGTTCTATCTCTCCCTCTCTGAAATCAGCTCTCTACTTCCAAAGATGATTCATATCCGGAAACAATTATTGGGTGTTTTTTTGTCCATGTAGACTATGCATCCTGATAGGAAATACTCCCCCAAATGAAAAATAAGAGATCGTTATCTGGTCGCATGATCCTCATTAGTATGAGGTCAATGAAATTTTTATTTTACAAAGATGAAATGATAATTAATTTCGCACAAGAGTACAGAGGCCATGTGGTAAGATAGTTTTCTTTCTCTCTAAGGAATAAGATGACAATATGAATTTATATGTAATTCTTTTTTCTTAGACTTACTATTATAGAAGAAAGAAAAAAAATCTTACAAACAAATGTATATTAAAGGAGAGGTTGAATGCCACAGTGAGAATCTTCTGCCACATAAAAAACAAATGGATGTGCATGGATCCATTTGATATTTTACCCTATTTTCTACTTCAATGATCAAATTTCATGTCAATATAAATCACCAAAAAGGGTTCAAAAGTCAATCTACAGTCATATAGGATAACAAATGGATTGAGTTTTTTCCCCAAAATGACATTTCTATAATTTTATTATAAAAAAGGAGTATAAAATTAAATGACATTTATATAATTTTATTTAACTAGTTGAGAATCTTGAGATACTCCCCTTAACTTGTTTTTGGCTAAAACTTGACCATTAGTGACATCGCTAAAATAATAATAATAAAACATAAATAATTAAATACACCCTTAACAATTGGAAAGTGGCGGCAAGGTGCACCAGCCTTTAGACACCTACATATAGAGAACATTACAAACTATAAATCTCATATGATGTTTTTTTTTATCTCTATGATGAGAAATTTCTATGTTCAAGGTAACTTGAATCCTGACTATTTGCTATATGAGTCTATTTGGCAACTTTCCTATACCTTCATGGATCATGAACTATAAGTCTCATTAATGCCTTAGCATGCTTTATTTTTTACATGGGTTATGTGAACAAAAATATATTTTTTTGGGGGCATACACGAACCTATAGTTGGATAGTTGGAGAGGGGGGGTTGGATTTGTCAAACATGTGAAGGCAAAAAGATCAACTTCAACATGGCCGGCACAACAACACCCATTCTTCAACACCTACATTTTGCCACAGAAATCATTTTCTTATTTTTTATTTTTTTAACCTTGACTACTCATAGGGATGACTTGAGAGATAAAACCTTCACCACATTCCTATTAACAAGGATGTATATCCATGATTTAAAGGGTGGGTCCTTCTGAACACCGTTGCATTGTGGTCCCAAATCTCTCACAAGTCACACCACATCACGATATCATTTTTTTTTTCTATAAGAATTTTTTTCTTTTATTAATTAATGTAGCTGAGAACGTCAACAATAGGTCTTGTATCTAGAAATCTAAATTCTCATTATACCCAGAACACCACAATCTCATTAGATTCCAAGACTTGCTGCTATTCTCTCTTTAGTCAGACCTGGTATCCTCCCCCACTTAATAGCACATTCATAGAATGAATGGCTGAAACTACATGTGAATTGCAGTCACACAGGAAGAGAACCATACCTACTGAGCGTGTGGCCATTCCAAAAGTGCATGCTTAACTGTCTCATTTACCGGTCTACAATATGGGCAAATGTCAGGTGGACATTATTGCCTTACAAAGGATTTTTATGAACCGCAATTGGATTGAGTGAGGTGACAGTCGTGAGCAATCCCACTTGACTCTATACTTTCCTCTTAGATAGGAAAGTGCCAGATTTCTGATCTAATTCATTGATTTATATGGGGTTGATATTTGATATGGTTTTGGGTGCATTTACCTTGTAAATCGATTTATGATGGAGTTGATTTCTTTCAGATTCATATCAGATATGCTGTCACACAAAGCACTAACCTAATATTTGTTCGTTCCACTTTCCTGCGGGTAGCAGAGGGAGAATGCCCAATCAACCTGCCAAACGTGGCCTAAGAAACGGCAGGTGAAAAGCAATCCATAGTTTTTCCAACTTGTTGAGAAGCTCCACATTGCACAGATGGAAATATGAGATTGGTGTTGAACAAACCAAATTTCCAGTTCAAGGTTAGTTCACGAATGCAATTTTTATATTGTAATCCACACAAGCATTGATACTGCCTGATGAATTGGGGCACACCTCGTCTCTATTGACTTTCAACCTACCTCCCACAGTCCATGCCATATTAGATGAAATCTCTGTAAATTATATGACAGTGACAATAGCAAACTCCATGGCCCTCTCTCTACCTCTAAGATTGGCGTTTCGGATTTTCTTTTGCTAAAAAAAGGAATACAAAAGAGACATTGGTGATGGAAAATTACTAGATAAGGTAAGCGCTCGCACTCTGTCGTCTAGGATAATGACAAGGGAAATTACTGGTTTTCCGAGTCCGGACGTATCACATTAGCAAGAGATGAAAAATGAGGAAATCCAGGGCGATCAGTCAGCGACATACGATTGCCAAGCCCACTTTGCATCAGACCTATGAGTTTTCCGTTTCCTCTATATTTTTCAAAAGGAGAAAAAAGAAGTAAAAAAGCTTTCAAAATCGAAGTAGACACACCACACCATTCCTCCCAAATGCACCCAGAGAATGCAAAAATCCGGTACCGGATCAGTGAAATCACCCAGGTTGGATCGAGATTGGTCCAAGTCTTACCCGATCTGATACCAACCCACTGGAACGACCAAAGCGTAAAAAGTAATAAAAAAAAACAAAACAAACACAGGTAAATCCGGACAATCCAGAGCAATCTATTTTGGCATCGGTCAAAGACCAATCCCGAGATTACGAACCTTGACACAGGATGGTTAAGACTAATTCTGAATTTGAATCCAACAGTTAAGAACTTGATCGCACCAGGCCTTGGGATTTTTCATATCATTCCCCTCTGCTAACAGTGAGACCCACATATATACATTAAACATAGTGACCCCACACAATTATCGCAATGCAAGTTATCTAAACATTGGTGACTTTACCAGTCCCCTTGAACACATTTCCGGGTCATTATCGTGTAAGCAGAACCCAAGCATGTAGCTCCATATTAAGTTCATAATAAAGTCTAAGCACTCACCAGTTTGACTGACATTAGCTCACAAGATTTGGTAAATCTGATATTTCATCAAATTCAACAACAAACACAAATGTGGCAAAAGCCAGATTCCTATACGCGTTAAGCGGGGGAAAACGATTTTGAGCACGCATTCAAAAATATGAAACGACAGCAAAGTTCAGATTTATTACTAAGATTCTCAGAAACCTGCTGGCTTACATCCAGCTTCAGGCAATATCCATCCTATAAAACTTGTTTCCTTGAAGCTCTGTTTAAGTTACAAAAAACTATTGGTAATCCAACCAGAACAAAAACTGTAGCATCTATACCAAAGATTCTTGATTCCACGCTTAGGCAGTCTTCACAGTGGCAGACTTGATAATGTCAATGAACTCAGGCTGATAAAATGGGTGAAAAAGGGGAAGCCAAAGGGAGAAATGTCAGAAATCTAAATCAAAGATTAAAATAATAAAAAATAAAAAAACATGGGGAGGGAACAAAATTAAATATGAATCGAAGAAATGCCAACTGCAAGGAATAATCTACACCCCTAAAAGTTAATTTTCTTCAAAGTATGCTTTTTTTTTTTTTTTGGGGGGGGGGGGGGGAGGGAATCACCTTTAGAGAAGCTCCGCCAACCAAAAATCCATCAACGTCAGGTTTTGCTGCCAATTCCTTGCAGTTTGCACCATTAACAGAACCTGCATATATGTACAGGAACAGATGAAGAATACATAATGGGGATGGGAAGAAGTTCTATCCACCAAATAGTTCAGAAGATTGAGATAGTGTCAAGCTACCATAACACTACAATACAGTTACAATGGGAGGTGGAATGATGAGAAAACAGATGACTACATCTCCGTTTACCATTCCAACAAGCTCAGTAAAGGAAAAGAACGAAACTTCTGAAGAAAGCAAATGGAGAAAGAAAATCTCTGCTTAAATTAAAGAAAGATCAAATTTCAAACCAATCTCAACTTCATGAAAACCTCAATCAATTTGCAAGACCGGAAAATCTCCTTACAACCCTAAAATCAATTTTGACTAATGAAAAGTAGCAATTTGAAGGAGCCAAAAATAATTTTGGGAGAGAAAGTGGCGCAAAATTTGGGTCCACCAGTCACCACATCTGCCAACATGCTGAAAAGGAGACAGATTTGGACCTGAGCAAATGGGAATATTCTAAAATGGCAGCCACCAGAGGACTTGAACTCACTGGTGGATCCAGTGGGATATCTTCCAGGCATGCCAAAACATGGGCAGTTATGTTGGCTCTCAATTGGGTTTTCATGATATTTCCCTGATACTATTTTTTCAACTCTACATGCTATTGATTAATCCGAGGTACTGCTTGTCACATTCAAAAGGTGGAATTTACTTGCTACTATGCATATTCAAAGTTCCTAATAGAACTTTTCTGGACATAAAGACAACATTTTGCTAGAATGGATGACATGGTGAGAGTGCAAATAGAAAACAGATACCTCCATACATAATCCTGACTTTGTCAGCAACTTCAGCACCAACATTTTGTTTAAGCCATTTCCTCAATTCATAATGCACCTGTTACACATAAAAAAATATGTTAATTTGAAAATGTATGACACAGTCACAGACATTATGCCATTGAACAATCAATCTCTGACATGAAGGATAAATTTTGAAATTTACAAAATTTAGCAATTATAACAGACACAGAGATAGAAAAAGAGAGTTACCAACATTAATGTCTAATAGGTTGAGCACGTGCAATGCAGGCTTACAACCATTTGAAAAGTACAACGCAGAAGCCACTCTGGGCCAAAATTTTAGAGGACTTAACTATCCAAACTATCACATATGCCAACTCATAGGTTTTAAAGGCTATGTGAGACTTGCACTATAAGGCTCATTGTGCGATGGCTGAATATTTTCTGGTTGAGAACAAACAGACCTTTTAAAACTAATTCATTTACTCTTAATAACGTCACAGGGGATTCAGAAGATGCTAAAGTTCTAAATAATGTCCTAAACCAACTGGGAATCAAAATGGCAGCATCCCAGAAAAAAAGGTTAAGCTTTAGGATCTCGGCATCCAATTTCTACAATCCTGCTCAAAAGAAAAGGTAGTCAGATTCTGGAAGCATCATCAATCTTAAGTACCTGTTTTTATCTTTGATCTTCTGAGTTTCCAGTTCACACCGTGCCTTAGGGATTTAAGAACACAATGATTAATGTAGGCTTATGATTCAAGTGTTCAAGTAATTAAGGGAAGGGATGGACTTAATAAATTAAAGAGCTTCAAACCTTCCAGGGATGGAGGTGGCTGGGGATATTGTAGGGAAAGGATCGAAGGCATGTCAATAACTTATGTAACAACTGATGTTCCAACCAGTGGTTGATATATCAGAGTCTCATGATCACATTTCCATGACCTTTACCTGTAAGAATTAATTTTCGATCTAATCTGGTTAAAGGCACTAGGATGGGTCATTGAAGCCTACCAGACAACCAAAAGAACATTGTTACACTTTTTAATTTGGGGGACAAGTCCAGAGCTTATTCACATTTTCTTATTCTTGAGAAACTAATTTGCAAAGACTCAAATTACTACCCAAACATGAACCTGCCCCTGGTGCTCACCTTGCTTTCCCACAAATTTTTGGTGTTCTTCATAAATCCAAATCAGCACTTTTGAAGGCAACAATTCCTTTGTCATAGAAATTTCATGACTTCAATAACCCTGTTCCAGTCATATAATATCTCAATTGCTTCCTCACCTTTTATCGGTGGTTTCTTCAGTAAACAGACCTTAGTTAGTAAAACTCCCCAGGCAGTTTAAACTGACTACCAGAACAGCTTCAACAAAACCTACATTTTCTGCTCAACCTTTGACATTCTAAACAATAAGAAAGCGCATTCCAGCAGCTAGATTGATCTGAGTGATGCCACACATTAAACAAGCTAACAGGCAGTGATCTTTGGAAACAGAAACAATTACTTACTTCCTGTGCCTGGGCAGGAGTTGCCACCTTTCCAGTTCCGATGGCCCACACAGGCTCATAGGCCAAAACAACATTATCCCAATTTGAAACTCGATCTGCGAGAGAGAAAGAAATTACTATAAGTAACAAAAAGAAATAAAGCTAATTCAGGTATGTTAAGAACTATTATAAAGCTGATGCTTCGACCTGAGTTCAACTCCATCTAGCAACCAAATTAGCTACAACTTAGTAAGCTTCTAATATGTTCCTACTTGCTAATTTCAGACCTGTGCTACTATCTACTCACTTAACTATCAGATCGATAGCCTATTTTGGGGGATGTTCCCAGCCATCAATTCCCACATGTGGCTGCAGTTTGGTGTTGAACCTAGCAGAATGTGAGATCTTAATAGCTATAAAATCTGGCCTTGAGTTACTATTTTAGAGGGCTGTTGATTTGAAGCTTCTGTCTGTTGGATCACTTTTAAGTTGGAATATGTTACTCCAACTATTGAGTGGATGGTCTGTTGTCAATTTGATGGTGAGTTACTCAGTCGTCGTGAAGGTACAGCTACATTGCTAGTTCTGAAACCTAAATACTATTCATGTGATATTCCCCATCCTACCGTCAGATTGGGTTCACTTTTGGGATTTAAAGACCCTAAAGAGACCATTTATTGCTGATAATTTGGGGCTGATCAGACTTGTCAATTGTGGCTAATCAGAGTGTTCAAGCTGCTGGTTTTGTAAGCCCTCCGATCTGTTGATAGAATTCTGGTTTCTATGTTAATGTTTGAATCCACCAGCTGTCATTCTGTGATGATTGGCTATCCTGTATGGCTGTGATGACTTCTTTCTTCTCTGATACTAAATTTCTGCGCCTAGCCCCAAGGAACTTCATCTAAGAACTCAATTAGATCAAGCATTTGTAGAGCAAGTTAATTTAATAAAGGATTGTGGAGGTACCTGCAATTGCTTTTGTTTGTTCTGCAACAACAGTCATGGTAGATCCAGATTCTCGCTGCTCAAGAGTCTCTCCAACACAAGCAATCACCTTCAATCCTTGAGCAAGTGCATATGCAACTTTGTCACCAACAAACTGCAAAGATATACATAAATAACTGGCATCAATAGCCACATATAGGATTGCGTACATCTTTGGATGTCTTATGTACAACAGTTTTCACACATTGGTGAAGCAGCAGCACTAGTAGTTAATGCTTCGCATAGCTCATGAATAACAGAAAACCTTATCAAATGAAGCTCAAGTGAGCAACTGCTCTCCATGTGTTCAATGAAAATTTCCCCATTTTAGTGGAAACTGTTGGATTTAGTGGCTATCACATCATGCGGCTGCATGGGGAATAAATGGAACCAAATAATATCAAGTCTAAGGGCATGTAAGCACACCAAGACCACTGGATCAATCCATAACCAAAATTCCTACTAACCACACATCAGCAAGCATTATCTTGACCAATTTGGAGGGAATCAGTATCTGATACCTGCTCTAGGTTGGGTAACTAAAAAGGCAGGTTGCAGTTTTCTGGTACACTGCTCACCAGTAGAGAATAGATATTCCTTCACCATTCTGCAATATCTTACCTCATTTGATTCATTTAACAAAGCCCTCCTTTCAGAATGACCAAGAATGACCCAAGGAATGCCCAAATTGACAAGCATCTCCGCACTGCGTAAAAGAAGATACAAACTTCACAATGTAGCAATAATGAAATCATGAATTGCAGTTGCATGTTGCATTAGAAACAAATACACAAAAACATCGACACAATTGAGTTAGCATAGACAAGTAAAAACCAAAAAGGAATGATTTCCAACCAGCAACAAATGTAACCAACCACTCCCCTCCAAATAGGGATGTAAACGGATCAGATATGATCAGATCCGGATACCGGATACAGATGCGGATCGAATTCGGATTTTTAACTATCCATTTACTCTATGACTTATGTAACCCAGACCTTCCTCCCCCTAATGAATACAATTTGCTCTTAATCCATCTTTCTAAGTTGCCTTAGCTCTTTTCCTCATTCTCTAGAACCTGTCTAAACTTCAAGAACCCTCAAAAATCAATAATTGATCATCTAATCAGATCGGATAATTATTTTCTGGATGACTCGAATTTGGATCCGGATACCCTTTGACCAGATACGGATGCCCCTAAACGGATGCGGATTCGAATTCGGATTTCGGCTATCCATTTACATACCTACCTCCAAACCCAAAAGAATAAAATAAAAGGTCCAGCTACAATCAAAGCCTATCTATGAAGTAACTTGGCAAAAAAATAAAGAATAAACATTTTGTAACAGTGATCTTTTATAACTTTGATTGTATGACAAAATTACTTCAAAATTTTGTTAAGACCCCGTATTTAAATACACCCAACTTTATATTAGCACAATTCTTGGTAAAGATGAGAGCTACAGTATCAATCTCTATGCAAGCATCATGGTAACCAAGTATAAGAATTGGATTTCTTTCACTAAAAGAATGGCTTCTTCACCAGTCATTACACATTGCTATCTTGCGGTAATACTTTATATGTATATACTATTATTATACATATATATTTTTATAACAGCTACTCATACTTCGGAGTCAAGAATAACAACACCATCATCTAACTATCTAATGTTTTGAAGATCACACCATGGTATGTGTCTAACTAAACCACAAAAGGTTGGTGAGGGGCGCAAGATGAAAATGTCCAGGGTGGATCAACCTAAGCCCAACGATAATAGGCTTGGGTGTGTCAAAACAAGGTCCTAATAACTGATAAGTGCCAGCAGAACATAGATTAAAGAATCACTCCATGAAAAAAATTTAATAGAGACCTTTAACGGAAAGGACAGACTTGATTTTGCAATCACTGAACAAGTTTCTTTACACACTGTCAATAAAACTGATATCTTAAAAATAAAAAGAGGGCCACTGTCACACAAATGTATATTTAGTTAAAACTTTCTGCTAAAGTCGGCAATAGAGAGAGACCACCTCAAACACTGCACGTTTTTCTACCTTTTTCCAATCAAAATTTGGTTATCATAGTTGGGCCTTGGTAGCAATCATTACTCCCATATGCTAGTGTTCCTTACAAACAACAGCCAAGCATATATTGGTCCAACAAAAGGAAAACATGGAAAATATATGAACTGCTGTTAAAACTTTTAGGTCTATTCTAACATAGACAAATGATATCCCACATGATAAACTGATATTAATACGAACGCATCATCATAAAAATGATAACTCAGACAAATATTAGGAGTTGAAAATAAGAGAAAACACATCATACACCACCCATGCTTAAAACAAAATATAGAACCCAAGTGAAGTTGAAGCTAAAAGCATGTTTCAAGAGGCTCAAGACGTCGGAGGTGAAGAGGAGATAGGACTATTGTAATTACTACTTCAATACCAGATACTAAGTGCAGAATATAACATGAAACATAAGCATCAAAGCCATCTAGCATAGCTTTTAGAAAAAATAAAGACATTAGAATTGCTTATCATAATGGTATTTAAAGTTCATGATAGAGAATGAAACATACCTGACCTCACCGGTAAAAGCACCTCCTTTCTTCACCCAACAGTTTTGTGCCGCAACTTCAATGTCTGGCGTTAATAGACTCTTCACCAGGGGAAGAAACACAAATGGAGGACTTACCACAACCTCTGTAAGACAAACAAGTTTGAACAATATCAATAAAATGAAGATCCAGAAGAATCAAATAACTAACATAAAAGAGGGGAAAAGGAGGTGGGAAAAAAGTGATTAGAAAATGCATACTGAGCAAGAATACTTTCCCCCTACTGATATTGAAAGTGAAATAGGAGCTTTGAGATCAAGATTATTGCTTAATGACAAGTCAAAAATACTTTCAAGCTATTATATTAACCAAACTAATGGAAAATGATAAAATAAAATCTTGTGGAACTATTTCAAACTTAGCAACAGCTCAAAGGTAAGGGACATTTCTTCTAGACGGTCAACAGGAATATTCGAAGTTGCAAGATTCAAAGTTCTGCATCTAAGATGACGTGGACCTTCCACACACCAAGTAAGAAAAAAACAACAGCCAAAACTTGCATGCTGTAAGAGTTGCAAACAGCTGCTTTATATCCAACACAAAGACGATAATACCGCTACCTCTCATTACTAAAAATTGCTTCAAAGAGAACAAGAAGGGACATAAAATCTTTCCCAAATGTATTTGTATAAAAAAAAAACCTTAATTAAGTTGTACTAGTCCATCCTGGAAGTTCAACTTCAAAAGAAAGAACTTAAGTCTTGTAAACCATAACAGGTCCATTGATGTGAACAACGCAAGGATACATATAATATGGATTGGACCAACCATTTCATTCATCCCACCCAATCATATGTTAATTATCTATACAGATTTTAGTGAAGCAATCACAATGAATTTTCTTCTGACAATCGAAATTATCGAAATATCAGATACTAACTAGTGGTAATTTATAATCAGATATTATTAAACTTTTTTTGAATGATGGCAATAGTTAAATTCTGAAATCGGCATAAGACACATCAATACATGAGTTTACGACACATTGGACTATCTCAAGGCTTCCCCCCTCCCCCCTTTCCCCACCATCCAAACATGCAATCGCACAGAGACAGTTTTTCACTCAGTAGGAGGTGAAAAGAACTAACATTGAACCCCCATACAAGCAACACAAGAAATTAACTAGGGAAGGGGTTGTTGGTGGTGAGAAAAGAAAACCATAGATTTAAATTGATCTACAGCCTACAGAGTGTATACAGATCTCGATGTGAAATAGTGAAAATTTGAAATAAAAATTAGGCAAATCAAGTCTGAGAGGATGTTACAGTATCCACATACCTACAACATCTTTAGAAGGCACCTTGGCTTCATTCAGCATGGACACAATCTTCTTAACTTCGTCAATAGTTCCATTCTGCGAGAATATTCAATGCGAACATAACTATTTAATACAAACAGTAGTGATCAACACATCAAGAGCTCAAACGCAATTCAAATTCCAACAACTCATTCATGTAAGGTGTTGGAGTGTGATGTCTAGTCCAGAAATAGAATATGGTGGCTGCCACTACCACCATGGAACGAATTAAACCCCATGTACCCGAAGCAATATACAGTGAAACAGAGTTCCAAGGAAAAATGGAAGATCGGTTGAAATGCCAAAAGACAGCACAGAGCTCTCAGAAGACACTGATCTTAAACCCCAAATCCGGGAACAGGTGTTACATCGGATCCGCGTCATCAAATTGATGAAATCAAGCAACCCCCAATTCCCAAAATAAAAAGATCAAATAGAATAAGAACCAAAAACGTTGCGGGTGATTAATAATCGAAAAACAAGATCTATCCGAGTAACGAACAATCTAGATCTAGATTTTGCTCCTTCTCATTGAAATTATAACCTTCAACCCTCAAGAAACGTTAATTCCGTTAGGCTTAAAAAAAACAAAAATGGCTGAAAGACTAAACAGATCTCAGTTAATCAAAGCTATTGTGGAAGTTTAATCGAGAACAGTTCAACACATGGAACTTACGCATTTCCAGTTACCGCCGACGATGAACTTTCTGCCCATTTCGATTAACTGAAGAAAGCGAAGAAACACACTAACGACTCAGAGAAAATTGTAGATCACAAGATTGGCTTCGTTCGGTTTGGTGGAGGATGAGACTTTATGGAGGCTGAAGTCCGAAGAGAAGATAAACGGTGGGCCGAGTACGGCTGAGTGAAAGTACTTTTATACCCTTGACCCTTTGATTCTCCAGTGAATATGCCTCCGCCTGTTTACTTCAAATGACTGAAATACCCAGTGAATATGCCTCCACCTGGTTACTTCAAATGACTGAAATACCCCACACCTAAGTTTCAATTACCAACTACGACGCCGTTCTGGCAGAAGGGGACAATTTTGTAAATTGAGGCAGAAGGAAGAAGCAGCTGGAATCGTGGGAGGATATACTTTCAGGTCCAAGATCAAAGCGGGTGAGGTGCGGGTCCGGGTGCGGGCGCGGGTGCGGATGAGAACCCCCATAGTTTTCTCATTTGTGTGACTGTGGCCGGTTGTGGACTTCCGCCCACAATAATAGGATTGGTGGTGTCATAATATGAGTCATGAGTGGGAGTGAGTAGGTTTGGCGGGCCCGGGGGTATCTCTTTTTATTCTTTTAATGAAATTCTATATTTTTTTGTTAAAGAATTAGCGACGTCCGTTGGATACTCCGTTTTTTTTGGATACGCCGTTGACCATTATGATAAAGCCTCTTATGAGCGCTTAAATTTTCCTTGATGCTCAAATTTTATGGATTTAATGTCCAAATCATCACCAATAAGGTTTGTTCAGCTTCAGCCCCATCCCATTATTTTCCACTTTTCCATTCACAAAAAAAATTATTTTCCCACATATTTAAGGTTTAAAATTCTAATTTTTGTTTAACAAATATGAACCATAATATTAAGATGAAAAAAAAAAACCGATCAATATGGGGCAAGAAATATTTAGACTATGTAGGATGAAGAAAGACCGCGTGTTTCCCCTTGACTTGCACTGAATATGCTCTTATATGCCCTCCCATTAGTCCTTTAGTTTAATGTTTCTTATGCTAGAATAAAAAGAAATTTTTTTTTTTTCTTTGTAGGGAGCACATTGGAAGTTACATAACACTTCCTTTTTTCTAAAAATGAAAGCCTTACAAAGCAAGTTTACGAACTACATTTATTAGCACATTATCGTCAACCACAGATTTTATGTGTACAGAATCGAAGGAATCTGGTAGCCATCTAGATATTTCATAGAAATTAGAAAATAAAGATCCCATGGCCATCCTTTCCACCCATCTTGAGTAATCCACTGCTTTAGTTGAGCACCCATAAACCACGACTTTCGTTGTAGGCCTCCCTTATCCATTTTCCTTTGCAGCCTTGCAAAGCTTGTTTCCACAACATATGTGTCCCATGGGACAGTAATCCAAACACCAAACATCATCTAAGATTTAAACATTAGAAGTGAAAATTAACTAACCTCACCATTGTTATCACAGGCCAAGCCAAGGCAACGAAGAGTGAACTGATTCCCAATATACAACCCTATGATATATGTATGAGAAATTGGATATCCTACTGAAGAAGGACCCACCGGAATGTAAGCAGGGATAAGACAAGAACCATTGATCTTTGGTAGATGAGATCATCCATAGTACCATATTGGAAGAAGGTTAAGCATTAGTAAATGAGCCAAAATGACATTATTTATAAGACAAAGTTTTTCTTCACTGCTTGGTGAAGGAATAGAGGCTCTTAATGTGACCCCCCCCCTCCCTCACCATATATCTTCCCCCTATTGTACAGTGCCGATAGGTCATACAAAATTGATGCATATTTACCTTGGTCTTAGGAAAACTCAGTCCATTTATGTTGCCTATCATATAAAAATAACAAATTGAAACCATAATATATAAAGAACGATGTTTATCAGGCTTAGAGAAAGGTTGAAATGAGACCAAAGAACCAAATAGAACAAACCATAAGGATGAGTGGAATGCTTCAGTCTTACCACCTTTAGATGCTTAGCAAAATCACATGACAAGAAAAGATGCTAAGAAGTTTCCTATTCCTTATGACATAACAGAAACAGATCAAATTTGAATACTATCTCCAAACCATACCTTAATGCAAACCATATTTAGCAGACCGGTAAAACATTGATGGTACCATTCCAAATAATAGACTCCCCTCACACCTGCAAACCTGCAATGCTAGGATCAAGAAAACTTTTGTTCCGAAAACACTGAAATTTTAGGACTTGAGCCCATAAAGAATTAGGGCTAGTAAATGAACAGCCAACATAGCTTGAGGGGTAAAGTCGTGTTATGTGTAGAAGACGACCTAAACCCACCCCCTCCCCCCTGCGTATATTTATGTCCACAAGCAGTCTTCCACAACATGAGAGACTATTTTGAACCTCTTTCATATAGTCACCCTTTCAAAATAGAGCCTGTATAAAAACCAATTTTTGACGTCCAACATAAGAGACCCAGACCAGAGTTATCAATTATGCCGAATAATTCGCGAACCGAATTTTTCCGAATTTTATCAAAAATTCGGACCGAATCCGAATTAAAAATAAAATTCATGACTTTTTCAAAACTGAATATAAATCGTGAATAATTCGGACCGAATCCGAATTAAACCGAATTATTCGGTTTATTTAAACATTATTTAAAAAAAAAAAAAAC
>NC_056564.1:6014162-6034214 GCF_013358625.1 Macadamia integrifolia | reverse complement strand
TATAAAGAACGATGTTTATCAGGCTTAGAGAAAGGTTGAAATGAGACCAAAGAACCAAATAGAACAAACCATAAGGATGAGTGGAAGGCTTCAGTCTTACCACCTTTAGATGCTTAGCAAAATCACATGACAAGAAAAGATGCTAAGAAGTTTCCTATTCCTTATGACATAACACAAACAGATCAAATTTGAATACTATCTCCAAACCATACCCTAATGCAAACCATATTTAGCAGACCGGTAAAACATTGATGGTACCATTCCAAATAATAGACTCCCCTCACACCTGCAAACCTGCAATGCTAGGATCAAGAAAACTTTTGTTCCAAAAACACTGAAATTTTAGGACTTGAGCCCATAAAGAATTAGGGCTAGTAAATGAACAGCCAACATAGCTTGAGGGGTAAAGTCGTGTTATGTGTAGAAGAGGACCTAACCCCCTCCCCCCTGCGTATATTTATGTCCACAAGCAGTCTTCCACAACATGAGAGACTATTTTGAACCTCTTTCATATAGACACCCTTTCAAAATAGAGCCTGTATAAAAACCAATTTTTGACGTCCAACATAAGAGACCCAGACACAAGACATCAAATATGTAGGCACAAGATTCAAAACAGATTAAGAAGAATAGATACGCTAGCTTGAGATAAATAACAAATTTTGGGATAATTATTTGGACACCATTGTGTTACGGTCAAGTTGCTTGACACTCCAAACTATAAAACATATTACTTGAAGCTCCATGAAACATGACAATATTAGTCTATTGGTAATGGTTGAAATGGTGAACTTCTGAATATGCTCTAATTTCTTATATGATTTTGTGAATGAATTGATTTGAAAAATGGGTGAAAGTAGAATCCTTTCACCAATAAATTTGGGTTTTGGAAGGTTAATACAATTAATAGGTAAGTTGGTTATTTTAATTGAATAACTCACAAGGGTAAAATAGTCTTTTCAATTGCAACCCACTAACAACAGACTAGCACCGTCCAGTTTCATGGGGCTTCAAGTAATATGTTCAATATTTTAGAGTGTCAAACAACTTTGTCATAGTACAAAGGGTGTCCAAGTAATTATTTATGAATTTTTCAATTACTGAACTTGGTAGACCTTTTACAATCAGACTATCTATGTATACAGAAGAATCATTAAGCATATTTAGGCCAAACTGCTGGTATACTACTTTTGGTTTCACCCCTGAAAATATGGGGTACTCATTACAAAGTGTACCATATGGTTCACCTTCTACAAGGACCCCAAATTTGAGACGGGTCCTTCGAGACCCACGCCCACCACCCTCCTCATGGCCCAAAAGTGGTGGACTATCTTGGAAGCCTATTTTTTTTTTTTTTTTTTCCTAATAAAAGCTTTCTCATGTCATTTTACATGGGGATAATAAATTCTGAAATCTGTATATAATTATGGACATAAATTATTGTACTTGTGAGTGAGAGAGAGAGAGCCTTTCAGGCATTAAATGAAGATTAATTAACCTTGGAAGTTGGGATTAGTGGTGCAAGTTTCGCCTGAAGAGCCTGTGCCCGCCCTGAGGCCTGAGCCAGACAGGGACTGGGTTGTGCTTCTCAGCCCATAGGTTGGGTTAGAGATCAGATTTTGAGGTCCAGGATCCGGCTGGCCTGAGGCCTTAATCTGAGCCTAGTCTTGCTCTGTTTATATAAATATGGTGTCATCAAAATGGCTATTAAGTGAGAAGTTGTAAATTGTAATATTCTTTTTATTGCCCTTAATTTATATTTAATTATTATTTAATATAAGATTAAAAATGATTTTCAAAATATTTTAAAAGTAACTTTATGTCGTCAAATCATTATTAAAAGTCTTCTAGTAGGCATGTGAAATGGCAAGAATTATCGTCATTAAAATACAAAAATATATTTATTAAAAGTTCAAACTAATGAAGTTACGATTTTTCCACCAACTTTTTATAACAAGATTTTTCCTATAAATATATAATCCACAAGTATACATAAGTACTTTATACATAGGGCCATTTAGGGCCAACCAAGGATTAAAGTATCGGTATCGGTCGTCGTATCGGTCGGCCAAAATTAAGATATGTATCGAAGGGTATCGTATCGTATCGGAGATACGCTAAGATACGCTAAAGATACGTATATAAATGGATAGGAAACACTTTTTTATACACATTTGCATAAAAAAATAGTTAAAAAAAAGTTATATATAACATGTATTATGCATAAACAGTAAATTGAGAGTATCGCACTAAGAATCCAAGGTTTGTAATTGTCCCATAAATGTATAATCCTTGTTCCCAACCTTGATTTCCACTTTAGTTAGAGAGAAAAATGGTTGGCAGCAACTTTGGAACAAAAACACCTCAAAAAATTATGTTTTTCTAAAAAATTACCCATTTTGGCCATTTTATTACCGTATCGGTACGTATCGGTGTGTATCGATCGATACATACCGATACTTATCGATACATACCGAAACGTACATTTCACTTCAATTTTGAATTTTTCATCGAGTATCGGTATGTATCGGTGCGTATCGATGGTGTATCGGTGCGTATCGGTATGTATCGTAGGATACGTATCGATACATAAGGGTTTTAAAATTTTCATGATATGTGTCGGTATGTATCGTGCTGATACCTACCGATAAGGATACGTATTGACCGATACGACACGATACGCACCGATACTTAAAACCATAGGGCCAACCCAGTCCAACCAGGTTCATTAAGGTTGGGCTGAATCCGACAAATTTGGACTTGGGCTGAGATATCCCAGCCCAATCCGAATGGAACCGTAATGGGGATCATGCATTCAGTGAATGCAATATGGAAGGCATGGATATTCCTCTTGTATTATGTTATCCACACTAAAAAAATCCAATGTGACATATCAGTTTATTCTCCACAAATCTTGAATGGAATGAGAGAGAACCTGATGAGATATAGAACCTTGTGAAAGCAGAAGACAGAGGAGCGTTTGCATGTTAGTTAGGTTCTTTGTCAGACAGCAAAGTAGTATAGGAAACAGCAGAGAACATGCTTCTCTGATTCTCTCTCTCTCTCTCTCTCTCTCTCTCTCTCTCTAACCTTATATTATAAAAAGGCCTTAAAAGAAGAGCTGGTGGGTCATCTTAATGTGATCTACATATATAATAAGCATAATTTAACATTTTTATTTCTTTCTCCTCTTTCATTGATGGTTCTCCATCAATTTATATATAAAACAGTGTGGAGTTCTCATCTGGAAAGTAAACAATGCAGCTTTAAAAAATGGTAGTAGTTGCAGCCAGAAGATACTTATTAGATAACGAATCATTTTAATCTCTTCTTTATTGGTTCTCTTTTGTTCGTTATCCCAGAATCCAGAGAGAACGAGCTGACCTTATCTTTATTTAGAACTAAACCTTGAAACTATCGTTTGTGATGATTACCCTCTGGCCTTGGGTCTTTGTTTGTTATTAAAATGAAGGCCAGGAAGATCCATTCATGTAGGTATTTGGAAGGGTGGAGAAAGTTGTAGGAGTGCAACTTCTGTAGAATGGCTCAACTTTTAATTAAAACGGCCAAGACCAGAGTAGAATGCCCAAACATCAGGTGGACGAACTCATGAAAGGTGAAAATTTCACCATTATTGATGTTTTTCTGCTTACTTCCGTTATCATATACAGAAAGAAAAAACTGCTCCTTATATTTATTAGGGGTGTCGATTCGTTAAGTATTTGAGCCAATTTCTTGCTAGTAATAGGCCAAACCAAAGACAAACCATTAAATCAAAACTCAATTATGATCTAATTGGACCGATTTTTACCAGTTTGACTTGTCAAGTTGTTATCCTATTGAATTGGTTTAATTATGTTGATGGTCAATAATTGATTTGGGAGGGGGGTGTTGTATGTTGGACTACCAAGTCCAACTTGACCTTAGACCCACTCGAATTAAACCACTAAACCACTAATAGTAAGCACTAGCAAGCCTAGATTGACCAATATTGGGATTCAAAGAGGACCAGCCATAGGGAATACTTCATATAATCTATCCGGGCTTTCCAGCCGTTGGATGTTTTTTGGGCAGCCCAGCCGCCGGATGCAGATCCTAGAGGACTATCACAACCGTATAATTGTAGAAGTTGGACAAAATATAAATTCTTATACGAAGTAATCTCGTCTCTACTTCTCATTGGTGTGATTTCTGACGAAACGTGTGCCGTCAGATCAATAAAGGTCCATATAACGCGGCAATTTAAATTTGAACCTTTTTCTCGGTAAGCAATGTAAAGTTTAAACGGTTGGAGCGCGGGAACACCGGTATCCCGTGGGGTTAGGTGGGGTATAAGCGACGGGTTGCTCGTGCATGAGATTTGTCCATTTATTACGCGTAGAGAGAGAAAGTGTGCGTGAACGGTAGGATGTTAGGCACCGCTGTCTTGGCTCTCACGTCATCTCCGATTTGGGCCCACTGACCATTAATTGCTTCGAACTTACAACTAAACCTTCACTTGGTCCCCAAGTCTTCGATTGCCACCTGTTATCGTTACCATTATATCCTCCAAATTACCTGAATAACCAAAACGCCATCATATTAGGTAAGTTTTCAAACTTAATTAATCAAACACTTATTCACGTATTGACATATATTTCTTACCTTGAACTACCACATGGCTTGTTATGGGTGTCATTTGAAGATTCCTTTATAAGCTATTTGCTTAAATAAAATTTTCGCAAAATAAATTAAATTAAACATTTCCTATTGTAAAGTTAAAGTTCGAAATTTAGATAAATTAATCATTCCGTTTATATATAAAATTAATTTCTCAAAATATTTGAATGATGTTTCTAAAATTATTATAGGTAAAAGATTTTGCAGACAATCTCATTCATAAATTATTTATGGGTGCCTATTACCATTAGATATAAATAAAGAATAATCTATATTAATCAATTTTAATAATTTTTATATTTAAATTTAAAATCATATCTCTCATTTATTAGGAGAAAATAAGATTGTTAAGTTGCATGACATTTGCATCTAGACACAAAATAGGATGAAATGATCACCGTCACTCATGAAATGAAAAATCATACCCTTATTGTGTATTTTCATGTACATTCTCATGTCTTACACGTTGGTGCATAACCACACAAACAATTCTTTCCCCATTCATTATTATGCATTTGTATTCTAAATTTACAAACAAAATTATATTACCTTGAGGAGGAGAATTCTGGGTTAACCTCTCTACAAAATTTCAATCCATCACAAATTCACACCAAATATGTGATACAAATAGGTGGCTCTATCTAGAAGTCCATTTTTACCCAAAAAGAAAAAATAAAAAATAAAAAAGAAGAAATCCAGAGGTCCATTGGATAAAACCTGATTCCATATTTATATACGGATAGTTTACTATAAACGCGATTCAAAAGGGTATTAACGTAATTGGAAATCCATTTCAGGTTTATATAAATCCGGATTCCGTTGCCTCGCCCGTCTCATCCTTTGGGTTGCAGGCTTGAATCATGCTATTTACTTTCCTAGCCCACCCTTTGGATCAACGGGAAATCCCACCGACGGCGACAAAAGTGATTCAGATAGGCGGACAGAAAACGAGGCTTGGAATTTTGATTGCCCGTTGTGCTTCCGCTTGCAGAAATCCAATAATAGTGTTTTAGGATTTTTTTTCTCTTTCATTTCTTGCTCATAAGAGTGGATGGACGACGAAGAAACTCTCAATTATTGCTTGCTTCGCGAATTGTATCATCGCGAGTGCAAAGTGTTTTGTAATTAGGGTTTCTGCAATTCAGTGCAATCGTTCCGTGCGATCATTTGTTTCTTTTGACATCCGTGGCAAATTCTCCCTCTGAGAAATCATTGTAATTTCTTCGCCAAATGATTTCTTGCTGCAAATTTTGAATTTCCATGCCTTGTACTTGGTAAATTAGGATTTTGATCGAGGATTAATATCTTTACGTGACCTCCCGGTTCTTTTAAGCTGGGAACTTGGGGGGTTGATAATCGGGGTCCCACCGCCCCCGCCGGAGGAGATGCCCGTGTTGGTGGTGGGATGGATTGCCGCATCTGTGCTGCGGCTGGGGATCTTTGGGTTAAACTGGCGGGTGCTGGTGTCGGACAAATCGGTGGTTTCAGTCATGAAAGTGAGCACGATTTAGCTCTAATGGTCAGCGATTTTTTGGAGAATGGAAGCAGTGGAACTGATTCGAGGTACAGCAGCGATAGCGACTCTGGCTTCTCCGATCTCGCTCATCTTGCTGAGAAGATTTCGGTTAGTTGCTTCACCTAAGAAAAAATTATTCTCAATAGTTTCCCCCTCTAATTTCAAAACTGTGGTGAATTTGCTTATAGGTTGGTATTTTTTGTCACAGTCGATATGCTCTATGATGTTTCTGAGTTTTCTCGATATGATTTTTTGTTTTCTTCCTGAAATGTTTATTTTGTTTATGCTTGTATCCAATTCAATAACTTATAAGCTAATAATGTTGTTCAATTTCAAAATTGTGCACTATAGTTCATCTACATTAATTGGCTGTGATGATTTTTCCAATCTTCATCCTTTATGTGAAGTTGTTATCTCTTCACCAGATTTTTCTTTTGAATTTTGCGGTGTTATATTTTCTAATTTGGGTGAAGGGTCTCGCCGCGCATTATTCGTTCTAATTTATTCAAAGCTTTTGCTAGTTCCTCCCAAACAAGTTCTTCACTTATGATACATACAACTCAATATGTACAGGCTTTATCCAATCTTTTTGGACTGGCCTACACAATTATTGTTTTGTCATTGTATCTTCTATATATTTTGCTAAATCATAATTTATAATGCCTCTGGCCTCCTCAACATTGGCTTCTTCGTTGTCTTTTTGAAGCCTCTCTCTCTCTCTCTTTCTCTCTAGAGGGTCCTGTCATGAAGCCACAAGGCCAAAAATAAGCTGCAAAATCTAAATCCTAAATATTAACAGATTTAGCTGGCCCCAATCAAAACCTAGGTTGGAGAAATGGAATTCTCTGAATCTACCAAGACTAGGAGTAACGGCAGAGAAGACTAGAAAGTGGAAACTATATTAGTAGATTTGTTGAGTGTGGACTCTGGAATACTTGTTGACAATCCCGAGTTTCTGATCCTTTCAGATATTCTTCAAAATCTAGTGGGAAAAGAAGTTCCATAATGCCTGCCCCTTTCTATGCTTAACCAGACAAGAATCCAAGGTTGAAATGATCAAACCCAAGAGCCTCCGAGTATCAGAATAATGAATCCCTTAACTGGATGGTGCAATTCACTGAAAGATGGCTGGTTATCTTCATGTGATCCTTTCTAAGAAAAACAAAATGTTGGCCTGAAACCCAAATTCGCATTTGAGATGAGCTTGTTTATTTTCAGGGTTCTATTACTGCTGCCTCTGTGAAGAACCTATTGTCAATGAAAAGAGGAAGGACAGGGTATCTTGATCCAATCAATGCATGGAAGAAGGATTGCATTCACTATGCATTAAACTTCTAGTTCTCATGAATGTATTAGTTTCTAACTCTATCTTTCCTTGTCTACCCATTTGTACATCTCAAAATCATAATCTTAATTCAGCTTGTTTGGTGTGTGTGTTCCATACATGCTCAAAATGTAGAAGTATGTTTTAGTAGAAGTCTCTATATCCTCATATTCACTCGTCCTCACAGAAGTGACATTAGGGATTAAAGTAGAAGACTCATGTTTGCATCAAGGTGTCACATGTGAAACATACTATTTAATTAACCACTGCTGATCTTTGGGGTTTACGCATCTGGCTGTAGATATACTTCTTGCTTTGTGGGTTTATTCATGAGGCAAAATGGTTTTTGTGCAACAAAGAAGGAAGGGCTTCCTTTCTTGCCCTCTCTCATTCTGCCACATGGGTAGATGATGTGGCTATTCCGACTGTTCGATAGAGAGGACATGGTCTGGATTAGCCAGTGTAATTCAATCAAATTCACCCCTAAATTGGCATGCATTTTCGTGTATGTCCATGCATAGTGTCACCTTGACATGATGGAAGTCATCATAGTTGTCACGGCGTCAAATCGATCAAAGGCGGTGGAGGGGTGGCTAATCGATTTGGCGATGAATCGCCCATTATGGCGTTGCCATGGCGGTCAAATCGCCCATGTGTCATTTTTTATTTTTCCTATTTTCTAAAGTTATTTACTATGCTACTTTTTTATTTACCCTATTTTCTAAAGTTATTTAGCATGTTGCAAGCCTACAATATATACCCTATGACATATAAAACCAACATTAAGCAACATCAAATCATCAAAAATCAACATAGCCCTATCAAAATCACCCTGCATTTTACAAAAAATCGACCGCCTAGTGAATCAGGTGTGACCTGGCGTCCATGGCAGTGCCATGGTGACGCCTATCAACCAATGACGACCACCATTTGTGAGTCACGTAAATCGTAGCACTGCCATGAATTTTTTTTTCCGCCAGGACGCCAAATCGCAGCCTTGGCGATGCCTAGGTGACGCCATGACAACTATGGAAGTCATTAGTTTGAGCTTTATTATTCCTAAGCCAATTGGAAGTTTTTCTATTTTTACTTGTTCAAATGCATGCCCATGCATACCTATTGGTACTCTGTTCTAGCCATTACTATGCACTCTCCCAACTCTTGGTTTTTTTAAAGCTCTATTTTGCCACTTGAAAAATTGTGTTTAGGCTAAATTTGATATGTGAGTAGTACCTGGGGGTCTACCTATCCGCAAAGTTTGGATCCCATCCTAGCTGCCTTGTTGCAGATATTTGGGCCGAACAGGTAGCCCTTCCTAGGTGAGCCGTGCAGGAACCAAGAGCTCTGTTCATGAATAGGATGGTTTTCTGCCTAAGGTCTTACTGACATCACATGCATGCCTTAATTTTTAAAGCATACAGACTAGATTCCGAGAGGCTTTTCTTCACCAGAGGTCTGTTTCCGGTAATTGTCATATGGCTTTGATACTACTTTATGACTTTTTGTTGTGTATGGATATTCCATCAAGTATCATCCCACCCTGCAGAAGAAATTTCTGCAGTAAATGAGCTGGGCCAAGCCCAAGATCAGCATGATTGATGGTGGCAACCTAGTCTGATAAATGTATTAGTTTGGACGCTGAAAAGAATCTCTTTCAAGGCTTCAAACATGACTTTGTCATGTGAGTTATTGAAAATGACCTGAAAATGCCTGATGCCTTCTGGTGATGTCAATTTTTGCATGGTATGACATGCCTGGATTATGATGCATCTTTCACTGGTTTGGAAACCAGTACTCCACTTGCCAAGAAATTTCTTATGTGTAATGCAAATGAGTGCCAACACTAACAGGCTTTGTGATGAAGACACCATCTTTGAAGCGATCACATCATCTTCACTGCTGGTGTGAAGATCTTTGATCCTTTATGCTTTTCAAGGTAGTTAATGATTTCCAAAAGGTTGGATGTATCTAAAACTGGATTAACGTTTATTTACATGGTAGGTTATAATAAACTTTGAGCATGTCTAGTGTTCAAGTGACTCAATTTTCTGTTCATTATTGATCTAATTCGATCTTGGCAAGTTCCAACTTGTCTTATTCCCTTTTGGTTTGGCCTTGCAATTGAATATGATTCTCCTTTTCTACTGCTTAGTTGTGATTTTTGCTCCTACATGACCAAACTTTATGAACCATCTTAAATCTGCAGTTCCACAAGCACATAGTGGATCAGTTTGAAAGTGACTTCTTGTCAAAAGTTCAATCCCTTCTACTTTCCATCAACGAGATTGACCTTTGCTGTGTCAAGTCAGGCCAGTGCAATGCTAGCTGCATCAGGTTTTGTCTGGTAAAGCTTCTTAGATTTTCGGGTTATGACGCTGCTGTCTGTGCATCCAAGTGGCAAGGTTGTGGGAAGGTCCCCGGAGGTAAGTTATTGCACATATAATTCTGAACTGTTCCACTTTTTATTTTGGTTTCTATCCAGTATTGTTGAGGATTATTATGCAGCTTCATGCCATGGGATAGGAATCAGGTAGATTGATGTCTAAAAGTCTCCAAAACTATATACAGAACTGTAGGGTTGCTCTTAACTACATGGTAGAACCCTGTATACATTTGGTAGGTAGTATCCACAACCCCTGTCCCGACCTGAGAATCCCTTGTTGTAATCATGAAGAGAAATTTACTGCGACGTATTCCATTTGTCTACCCTTTTCCTCCCACTTAATTTTTGGAGTTGTTGGATATTGTCACAGGTGATCATGAGTATATTGATGTCGTCATATATCGTGATCGAGGGCTCTCTGAACGCTTAATAATTGATGTCGATTTTCGTAGCCACTTTGAAATTGCAAGAGCCGTTGAATCTTATGATGCGATATTGAATTCTCTTCCAGTAGTTTATGTGGGCTCTCTGTCCAGGCTGAAACAATTCCTACAAGTTATGGTAGAAGCTGCAAGGTCTTCCCTCAACCAAAACTCGATGCCTTTTCCACCATGGAGGTCATTTGCTTATTTGCAAGCCAAGTGGCATTCGACCTACCAGAGAATGCTCAAACCGGATGGGCAGAGCATCCAAGACACTAGTTCTTCTGATCATAAGCAGTGCATGGGGCATTTGAGAAGGCTAAAATCTTCTCTCCAGATGGAAATTGAAGCAGAACGATTGTTGAAGCCCATGAACAATGATAATATCCGGAGGCTGAAGCTGGACAGGTTGCGGCCTTCCGCTTTCAGGACCATATGAAGATGTATAAATTTTGGCAAGAGAAAACGAAAAAAGAAATGCGGTTTTGTTAGATAATGAGATTACACGCCTGAAGATCTTCAGGGAAAAAAAGAGGACATCAAATAAGTCTGGAACCAGATAGAATGCTGGTCTATAGCCAACACCAATAACGGAAACGTCAGTAGGTAGGTGGGGACGTTTAATGTCATACTTGGGGCGTTACAAATTTTCTCTTTTATTTGTTCATTTTTGTGCAACAGCATATAACAGGGAAACTGGCTGTGGGAGGTCACTACTTCGGAAATCATTAGGACCAGTCAATTCTGGTGCATTAGTCTATAGGCAATTGTGTTTGTTCTTTGGTCTTTTATTTTTTAATTTTTGTAGGCTGAATCCCTCGCCTCTTATTTTACTGGCACAGGGAATTTTGATTTTGCATTTATTTGGTTTTTTTCCCCCAATAAATTTCAATAGAATTTCTTTTTTTTAACCGAAGTCTGCTGCATCTCTCTCTCTTTCTCTCTCCTGTGATTGATTTATATAATTAAGGCCTGTTTGCTCAATCGGCTTGTCTTGATAGGTAAGGGAATGAGATTCTATTGCTTTTCATAGTGTGAAGCTCTTATCGTGTCTTCTTTAAGATCTGAACAGGGGTGGCATCAAAAGCCAGAGGTAACTTGCAGGGTTTGCACCAAGTAAGGGCATAAGATTACAGAGAATAGAGGTGTTGGATGGATAACCAAGAATTATGCAGGTGGAACCTGGTAAAATTAAGACGCTAGTCATTTAATTCATAAATTTGGATTGAGAGTTTGTGTTTTAATATTTTCTTTCTGCAAGTCACCCACCTAAACCATCGTCACTCCCAGACTGACTCTGCGAGCTGAAACAAACGATAAAACCACAAAATAACGGAAGTTGGCGCTTTTCAGGCGCTGAAACCATGCACACACATCTTTGTTGAGTCATCATACACTCTGTTTCAACATCTTTTCCTGTCATCAAATAATTAGCATAACGTAAGATCCATCTGCCGAGTCCTGTTTATTTATTTATTTATTTTTTTCTTGCTAAAAACGGATATGACTAGTCTCACGGGTGGGCTTCCTGAGGCAAAGGTCCCTTACCAACTCAGTTATTCCTTCGGATTCTGAATCACACCTCATGTGAGTGACTAATCACAAAGAGGTAAGAGGAGTCAAATTCCGAATCACATGCTTTCTGAAACGAAGGTCTCTTACCAACTCGACTACCCCTTCGGGTTTTGAGTCCTACTACTGCTTAGATTTCGATAAACTTATTTTGGATCTGGAGAATCAGGGGAGACCCATTGGCCGGTGAGAGACAGGAATAATGGGAGAAGTTGTAGAGGATTTTACAACTAAGTTTGAACGTGTTCCTTTTTGTTGTTTTAGCACCTTTTTTTGGTTGCAAAGGTTTGTCTTGTAATCTTATGGCTTTTCCTTTTTTATGGTGGAAACAGATACGGCTTTTGTTTATCTTCTTTGGGTTCTTGAATTTAGATTTTCATAGTTTAGACTTTAGAGAGTTGTCTCTGGTAGAGAAAATGATGACATGAAAATTTCTTGAAGCTTTCCTGGCATGTTCTTAGTCCGAGACTGAATTTGTAATGATAATTAATAAATATATAAATAAACAAAAAAGGGATCCTACCTGGTACTTCTTAATACAAATTAAAGTTTCTAATGTGCCAGCGAGATGAGGCTATCTGTGTGGAAATAAGTAACTGTGTTGGGCTGTTAGCAGGGATTTTCTCTTATTAATACATTTCTTCAGATTAATTACTTGGAGAAGTTAAAAAAAAATCTATAAATACTGGTTTCACATTGACTTACTTAACTTGCATTTTTAATGAATTATAATGTTACAGTTTTGGTCTATATACATACAAATTGAGAGATGATTCATTTTCTGTTTGGCTGAACTAGGTATGATTTAAGTCTCTTGAGTTTTGATTTTAAGGGGAGATTTGTCCGTCTTTGTTAATGAAATGCAGAAGTTTATGCAATTTTTTTCTTGAACTATATTCTTATTGTGAAAAAGAAAGCTGCCTCGTTGTGTGGTCCATGCGCCCTTACCGCCCACCCCTTGTGATGGGCGGTGGTGTTTTCTCCTGGAAATGGAGAGGCAACGCATGAGAGCTGAAGAGGATGCTCTGTTCAGTTGGATGCATAAGTGAAACAGTATGGTCAAAGGGAGTGGAACCTTGTGTCACAGCACATGAACACACCGCATGACGGGGAAGCTAAATCCTGCTTACAAAAGGTAGAAGAACTACCATAAGCCGCTATTAAGAATGATTTTCCTCACTAAGGAGCAACACCTTGTCATTTGCCTGTAGGCCAAGCATGGTAACAAGTGGACGAGGATTGCAACAAAGGTTCCTAGGTGTACCGCCAAGAGGCTAGGCAAGTGGTGGGAAGTGTTCAAGGAGAAGCAGTAAAGGGAGCAAAAGACAGTGCCAAGGCCCTTGACCCCAATGAGGACAACAAGTATGATCAAATTCTTAAGAATATGCAAGGAAGCTGGTAAAAGAGCTCCCAACACTACATTACCTAATGGCGATCTCCATTTGGGGCCCTTCTTGCACCCTAACCAACATGCATCTCCGCCAACTTTGCTATCTCCATGGCTTTCAAGTTCTAATGGCACAGCTATTGTGAGGCCCCCATCACCTTCTGTTGCACTCACTCTCTCACCCTCAACCACCACACTGGGCTCTGCCATCCCCTGGCCGCAGCCTGAAAGAGGTGGGAAGCACAATCCCATTCACCTGAGCAGCTTGCCTTCACATGGAGTAGTTCCTGCAATTGGAGATGGTCTGATAGAGATTCTAGAATGTTGCCAAGAGTTAGAAGAGGGACATTGTGCTTGAGCAGTGCACTAGAAAGAAGCAACATGGAGTTTAAAACGGGTGGAGCTGCAGCTACCTGGTCTATGCAATGAATCGCACCTTCAGATATCCTCACCCCAACTTGTATATTCCTCCTCTAGGCTGCGGTGCTAGTACATTAGGTCAGTTCCAATGGGCAAAAACAATTCTGGAAATTTATTGATAGAATTGTTGAAGGTTGTCGGGATTAGCGCTAACCTAATAGGGGCCTTTTGGTCCTATCGGGTTCCTATTTTGCTTATAGGGTTTTATCCTTATGGAAGGGCAATCTTGTAACTTTGTTTTATTGTTTTTAGGCTATTAATATAACAACATAACCTGCGATCAGTTATATACTAGACTGATCGCAGGCTGCTCTGTTTTCTAGACAGCTTTTGGTCTCTTTCTTCTCTTCTTCTCTTTTCTAGTTTCTAGTTTTGGTTACAAGGTTTTTATAGTGCAACATGGTATCAGAGCAGGTCTAAATCACATCGATTGGCTAAGTACAGATCAATGCTGCTGATTTCAACCTAGCGGTATTGTTTTTCTAGTGTGTAGACACCTCCTTGCCGCATCTATTACCTGGTTTGACCTAGTTATCATGACATAAGTAAAACTAGTGTGTATTGCTGCTACCCCCATTTATAGACTGAGTAACTGTTGATATTGAAGTGTTGTTGTCCACTGTTTTATCTTCCTATACTACTACCTTCTCTACCAGATTTGGTTAGTCTTCTATTAGGGCTAGTTCGACCCTAACTGTTGCCCCTATCGGATCAATTTTTTTTTGTGTTTGTGGTGTCCGATTGCTTACTGTTGCTGGTTTTTCAGATTTGATTTGTGGGTGATTATTATTTGACTCTCATGGCTGAGATCAAAATCCCTACCTCTACCTCTACTACCTCGGACAATGTGAATGTCCAAATTACATCAGTCAAGCTTAAGGGCAGCTCAAACTATCTTCTTTGGGCTCAGTCGGTCAAGGTTTATCTGATGGCAAAGGATAAGCTTGGTTACACCACCTCTGATCCTCCCAAGGAATCTGACTCTAGTTATACTCAGTGGCAGAAGTATGGAACTAGATGTCGCTGCTAAAATGTTATATTTCATTCTACTGCAAGGGGAGTGTGGAATGACTTGAAGGAGACTTACTCTCAGGAAAAGAACATGACTCGTATCTATAATATCTATGAAAAACTGTTTCAGTTTCGCCAGTCAGACAAGCCACTTGTAGAATATTACAGTACTTTCAGGGGTATGGTTGAAGAACTTAATGTCTTCCAACCCTTGACCACTGACATTGATAAATTGAAGGCTTAGCGTAACGAATTGTTCGTCTCCAAATTCTTGGCTGGTCTGAATAATGACTTGAAGGCAGTGAAGGGTCACTTACTTGCAGAGGCTACTGTGCGTACTCTGAATGATACCTACTCATGACTACAGCGAATTACCTCTTCCACAAAACCTAATCAGTCTTTCAAAGACAATTCTGCCTTCCATGCCAACTGTGGATGTGGTCACAGTCATGGGGAAGGTCGTGGATCGACTGGTTGAGGATCTGGTGGACAACCCTCTGATGGTACAGCTCGCCAGTGTATTTTTTGTGGAAAGTCCAACTATATTGTGGAGACTTGTTGGGCAAAGCATGGCAAACCAGAGTGGGCAACACAGTTAGCTAATGATGCAGTGTTTGATGATGGTACGAACAAAATGGCTCCAATTGACACTAAACCAACACCTTCTTCAGGAGATTCAGCTACCTGTCTGCGCGATGACATCAACCACTTGCTCCAGTGCTTGCACACTCTTAAGGCATCTGCTAATACATCTACTGGTGCGTCCACATCCGCTACTACCCTAGCCCACACAGGTACCTCAACCCTTCTTACCACTACATCTACCCCCTGGATCATTGATTTAGGTGCTTCTGCCTATATGACCAGTAAGTCATCACTCTTTAAGGACTTTTCTACTAGTTCCAGTTTTAAATCTGTGATCCTTGCTAATGGTGCTTCAACACCGGTTCTAGGTCACAGTTCTATCTCACCTACCACATCCATAAACTTATCATCTGTCTTACACATTCCTCAATTTCCATTAAGTCTTCTCTCTGTGAGTCAATTAACTAGTTCGTTAAATTGCTCAATAACATTCTTTCCTTCTTACTGTGTCTTTCAAGATCTTCACATGAGGAAGACGATTGGTGGAGGGCATTAAAATAATGGATTATATTACCTCAACAACGGCTGTCCTACCTCTTCTGCTGCTGCTACGGCTGTTAGGGACATCACTCCTTTCCAATGGCATTGTCGTTTAGGTCATTTGTCGCTTTCTAGGTTACAACTTTTATTTCCTAGTTTTAAGTCTACTCTTAGGTTAGAGTGTGAGGCTTGAGAGTTGGGGAAACATCACCGTGTGTCATTTCCATCTCGCTCTGTGTCTCGTAGTCCGTCTTTATTTTCTTTAGCCCACTCTGATGTATATGGTCCTTGCAGAGTCAGTAATAGATTTAGGTTTCAATATTTTGTGACTTTTGTGGAGAATCATTCCCGCCTTACATGGCTTTACATGTTAAAGGATAGGTCTGAATTTTTACATGTATTTACAAAATTCCATAATAAAATAAAGACCCAGTTTGGCATTCCTATTAAAATCTTTCGTTCTGATAATGCTTTAGAATATACTCAAACTGATATTTCTGATTTTTGTGATACTCATGGGATGATCCACCAAACTAGTTGTGCCTATACTCCACAGCAAAATGGAGTCGCAGAGCACAAAAATCGGCACCTTCTTAAGGTTGCCCGAGCCATGATGTTGCATATGCAGGTTCCTAAGCATTTTTGGTGTGATGGTGTCTTAACTATATGTCATTTGATTAACTGCATGCCATCTATTGTTTTGTCCGACAAATCTACTTTCTCTATTATGTTCCCTAATTTACCAAGTTTTCCTGTTCCTCCTCGGGTTTTTGGGTGTGTGTGATTTGTTCACAATTTGCACATGCAAGTTGATAAGTTGTCTCCTAGGTCTACTAAGTGTATTTTTTTGGGCTATTCATGTACTCAGAAATGGTATAAGTGTTATGACCCTAATACACATAGGAACTTTGTCAATGCCAATATGACCTTCTTTGAGGGAACTTCATTCTACCCTTCTCCCGTGCCCTCATCTAGTGTGGAGTGGTCTTTTCCATCTCCTCCACCCATATCCTCCCTTATACCTTTCCCTGATGCTCCTGGTGCCAGTTACTCCCCTCCCCTATAGGTTTATCAGCGTCAGAAGAAGATTGGACAGCCTAGTGGCGAGGTAATTACTCCAGATGCTTCACTCCTTCCACTACTAGCTTCCTCTGGTGAGGCTTCTCTTCCTCCTCCATCTGATGACTTACCGATTACGCACAAGAAAGGTACTCGTTCTTGCACTCATAAATCTATGGTTGTGTACTATATTGATAAATTGGTATTTTTATCTCATCTTCCCTCTCCTATCCATGGTCTTACCCTATCTTTTTCACTTACCATATTCCCCATACCCATACAGAGGCCCTCTGTATCCCTGGATGGAAGGCTGCCATGGATGTAGAAAACCCGTTTGTTGCTAAGGGATACACTTAGACTTATGGTGTTAATTACTTTAAGACCTTCTCCCCGGTTGCTAGACTGAATTCTGTTCGTCTTCTTATTTCTCTTGCTATCAACCTTGATTTACCCTTATTTTAGTTGGACATCAAGAATGCCTTCTTGTATGGTGATCTACAGGAAGAGGTGTATATGGAGCAACCTCCGGGGTATGTTGCTCAGGGGGAGAGTACAGGTCATGTGTGTCGCTTACATAAGGCTATATATGGGCTGAAACAGTCTCCTCGGGCATGGTTTGACAAGTTCAGTGTTACCATAGTTACTTGTGGTTTTTCTCAGTGTTACTCTGATCATTCTGTGCTTGTTCGTTGCAGAGGTGATAAGCTGGTTGTCTTGGTTGTATATGTTGATGACATTATTTTGACTATTAATGATGAGGCAAGAATTTAAGAAGTTAAAGATCATCTCCAGCACCATTTTCAGACAAAGGATCTAGGCCAACTTCATTATTTCCTTGGGATAGAGGTAATCCGCTGCAAGAAAGGGATCAGTTTGTCTCAAAGGAAGTATGTGGTGGATCTTCTATCTAATACTGTGATGCTTACATCCAGACCTGTTGACATTCCTATGGATCCTCACCAAAAGTTTGGTGTGGATGATGGTAAACCCCTCCAGGATGTGCATTAGTACGGAGCTTGATTGGTAAGTTGATTTACCTGACTGTGACTCGTCCTGACATTTCTTATGTTGTTGGAGTTCTTAGTCAGTTTATGCAGTCTCCTTAGAAAGCTCATTAGGATGTTGTTCGTATTCTTCGTTACCTAAAAGGTGCCACTGGAAAAGGGTTGATTTATAAACCTAATCGACATATGGAACTAGTTGGCTACTCTGATACTGATTGGGCTAGCTCTGCTAGTGATCGGAGATCTACTACTGGATACTATACCTTTGTTGGAGGTAATCTTATTACGTAGCGTAGCAAGAAGCAGACTACTATTGCCCGGTCCAGTGCAGAGGCCGAGTACAGAGCTATGGCTCATACCACTGTTGAGTTGATGTGGCTACGGTCGTTACTCTTGGAGTTGGGATTTTCAATGACCAAGCCTATGAAAATGTATTGTGACAACCAAACTGCCGTTTATATTGCTAGTAATTCGGTCTTCCATGAGAGGACCAAACACATAGAAGTGGATTGCCATTTTGTTCGTGATGCTGTTCTGAAGAGGCTGAATGAGACTCCGTTTGTTCCTTCCTCGGATCAGTTAGCTGACATGTTCACTAAGTCTTTGTTTGCCCCTACTTTTCGCAATGGTTGTACCAAACTGATCATGGGTGATGTGTATGCTCCAACTTGAGGGGGAGTGTTGAAGGTTGACGCTAATCCCGATAAGGGATTAACGCTAACCTGAGGACCCAATAGAGGCATTTTGGTCCTATCGGGTTCCTATTTTGCTTCTAGGGTTCTATCCTTATGGAGGGGCAGTCTTGTAACTTTGTTTTATTGTTTTTAGGCTATTAATAAAACAACATAACCTGCGATCAGTTATATACTGGACTGATCACAGGCTGCTCTGTTTTCTGGACAGCTTTCGGTCTCTCTTTCTTCTCTTCTCTTCTCTTCTTCTTCTCTTTTCTGGTTTCTGGTTTTGGTTACAAGGTTTTTATATTGCAACAAGAATTAAGTGATGAATTGTGAGTTATCTATAGTTCCATTGAGTAAAATGAGTTTTCAACTTGCCTCACCTCACCTCCTCTATGAGGACGACCAGGTGGTGTCTGGAGTTGCATGGTCTGTGATGGTGAAACCTGTAGCAATGATGACCTGTCCTACCCTCCTCTAATTTCTACCTTTGAAATTGTAATATGGGACTAATGGAAGCAAGCACCTATAACCCAAAGCTGTGAAAACATATGTGAGGCTATATTCCACAGCTTCAATCTCCTAACCAACATAAATAAATAGATTAAATGTTACATGGCTTAAAACAATTTAAGTTTGCCACCTCTACTCAAAGCCATGAAAGTTCTGCCCTTTTGTTTCTTAATCATTCCTTGCACTTCAAATAAGTTGTGCTCTCCAGTAGCATGTTCCTTACCCTATTCAAAAGAATGGCCTCCAACCTAAAATCCTCTTTCAATAAATCTTTGGGAAAACTGAAGACCACATGATACTAAAACCTTATCATGATTCATATCAAGACTGAATACAAACGGCAGGCAATGAATTTGCAGAAAGTACAAACATAAAGTAAATTGGTCCACTAATAATTAATATTGAAATTTACATGTAAAACTCAATATCGTTGCAGAAAAGTAAAATTAATGATATCACTATTATATATTTTCTCTCAAAGGAATGAAACTTTTCAACAAGTCAAAGGTCAATTGTGATTTACACAGGGTAAACAATTATATTTAAAACATAATAACACGATACATAAAATTACATAAGAATATTAAAAACGATGTAAGTTTTTGCTTAGACAATTAAAAATTGTTGAAATAATGAGGAAAAGGCCAGTATATTATTTCCATAAGTTACACTAAAAACAAATGAAATTCAAGTAATATATAATTTGTGAGATGCACAAAATTACATAAATGTATTGTATAATCACAAAAATTACCACCTTTGCTAGAAAAATGGGGGAAAGAAGAGGAGAGAAAGATAATATAGTAATTGTATAGGTTGGACCAAAGGGCAAAGCCAAACCAATTTGCTATTAGGAGTAGTTGAGCTACAAAGGTGGTTTGATTGCTGAAATCCCCCAATTGCATCTTTCCAAACAATTTTCCTTTCCTCAACTTTTTTTCACCACCCTCTATCCAAGGTGGAGTTTTTTTTTTTTTTTT
>NC_056564.1:6007547-6013501 GCF_013358625.1 Macadamia integrifolia | reverse complement strand
TTCTTCTTTTTTTTTTTTTTTTTTTTTAAATAAGGTCAGGGCTAGGGATTCATGTCTTCTCACATGAAATATTTTGTTTATTGTTTATAAAAAAGAAAAAAGCGATAAAATTTTTCATGGGAAGCAGTTTAGAGGACCTTTTTCCCTTCATAATAATAACACTAATTAAGATAAGGGTAATTTACATCACCACTCCTTGGAGTGTAGAACGAGTGATAATATTGGTTGACTGGGTTTGAAGGGTGGTTTAGGGCATTGAGGCTTCTGTGAATCTTCCGTACCCAAACGGTGGGGACGAATCGAAGAAGACAAGAGGGAGAAAGAGGGTCGGAAACGAGAGTGCAGATGAAAGCAACACAAAATAGAAATAAAGAAATTGAGAGAGAAAATGCGAAGGTTTGACTCTATAGCCCATAGTCTTCATCGAGAGAGAGAGAGAGAGAGAGAGAGAGAGAGAGAGAGAGACGTAAAACAATGACGAAAGGGAAGGTGTGGAGTCACAACCACCCAATCATCCAGTCCAAGTCTCCACCAAACAAAAATCTTTCAAAATCTCATATTTTATTAATATGAAATAAATAAATAACAAATTTTAAACATCTGATTGGCTGATTCTCTCAATGTTAGATTTTTTTCCCCTCAGAGTTTGGGCACTATTTTAAAAATGAGAAATGAATTGGTTCCCATTTTGATTGAATACTAAGGCTATGTTTGGTTGCAAGAGAATTTTAAAGAGAAGGAAAGTCAAATTTTCAGACTTAAGAAGAAAACTTTTTTCCTCCTGAATACATAATTTGAGCCATACTGTGTAGGAAATATTAGGGGGTGGGGCCAATGGGATGGTGCGTGGGAGCATCTTCAGTATGGTATTTTCACTCTAACCTTTTTGGGATAGGTTACACCAGATTGGTTGGGTTCTTTCTTCCCTTTTTTTTTTTTTTTTTAAATAAGGTCAGGGCTAGGGATTCATGTCTTCTCACATGAAATATTTTGTTTATTATTTATAAGAAAGAAAAAAACGATAAAAATTTTCATGGGAAGCAGTTCAGAGGACCTTTTTCCCTTCATAATAATAACACTAATTAAGATAAGGGTAATTTACAACACCACTCCTTGGAGTGTAGAACAAGTGATAATATTGGTTGACTGGGTTTGAAAGGTGGTTTAGGGCATTGAGGCTTCTGCGAATCTTCCGTGCCCAAACGGTGGGGACGAATCGAAGAAGACAAGAGGGAGAAAGAGGGTCGGAAATGAGAGTGCAGATGAAAGCAACACAAAATAGAAATAAAGAAATTGAGAGAGAAAATGCAAAGGTTTGACTCTATAGCCCATAGTCTTCATCGAGAGAGAGAGAGAGAGAGAGACGTAAAACAGTGACAAAAGGGAAGGTGTGGAGTCACAACCACCCAATCATCCAGTCCAAGTCTCCACCAAACAAAAATCTTTCAAAATCTCATATTTTATTAATATGAAATAAATAAATAACAAATTTTAAACATCTGATTGGCTGATTCTCTCAATGTTAGATTTTTTTCCCCTCAGAGTTTGGAAACTATTTTAAAAATGAGAAATGAATTGATTCCCATTTTGATTGAATACTAAGGCTATGTTTGGTTGCAAGAGAAATTTAAAGAGAAGGAAAGTCAAATTTTCAGACTTAAGAAGAAAACTTTTTTCCTCCTGAATACATAATTTGAGCCATACTATATAGGAAATATTAGGGGGTGGGGCCAATGGGATGGTGCGTGGAAGCATCTTCAGTATGGTATTTTCACTCTAACCTTTTTGGGATAGGTTACACCAGATTGGTTGGGTTCTTTCTTCCCTTTTCTTTTTTTTTTTTAAATAAGGTCAGGGCTAGGTCTTCTCACATGAAATATTTTGTTTATTATTTATAAGAAAGAAAAAAGCGATAAAAATTTTCATGGGAAGCAGTTCAGAGGACCTTTTTCCCTTCATAATAATAACACTAATTAAGATAAGGGTAATTTACAACACCACTCCTTGGAGTGTAGAACGAGTGATAATATTGGTTGACTGGGTTTGAAAGGTGGTTTAGGGCATTGAGGCTTCTCCGAATCTTCCGTGCCCAAACGGTGGGGACGAATCGAAGAACACAAGAGGGAGAAAGAGGGTCGGAAACGAGAGTGCAGATGAAAGCAACACAAAATAGAAGTAAAGAAATTGAGAGAGAAAATGCGAAGGTTTGACTCTATAGCCCATAGTCTTCATCGAGAGAGAGAGAGAGAGAGAGAGAGAGAGAGAGAGAGAGAGACGTAAAACAGTGACGAAAGGGAAGGTGTGGAGTCACCACCACCCAATCATCCAGTCTAAGTCTCCACCAAACAAAAATCTTTCAAAATCTCCTATTTTATTAATATGAAATAAATAAATAACAAATTTTAAACATCTGATTGGCTGATTCTCTCAATGTTAGATTTTTTCCCCTCAGATTTTGGGCACTATTTTAAAAATGAGAAATGAATTGGTTCCCATTTTGATTGAATACTAAGGCTATGTTTGGTTGCAAGAGAAATTTAAAGGGAAGGAAAGTCAAATTTTCAAACTTAAGAAGAAAACTTTTTTCCTCCTGAATACATAATTTGAGCCATACTGCAAATTATGTTTCAATGCAAAATTGTGGGGTGATTTTTTTTTTTTAATGGAAAAACCATATATTTTTTAAGATAAATTACTTTTAAATTATTTAAAAATATAAATTTTAGAAATAAATAAAAAATAATAAAAAAATGTTATAGTTTTTCACTTCACCACTCTTATGTTTAACTAAACAATTTAATAGGAAGAATCACTACACATGATTAGGGTAACCAAACAGTTTTACAGTAAGAATCACTACACAGATTTAGGATAACCAAACAGTTTTACAGTAAGAATCACTATACAGATTTAGAGTAACCAAACAGTTTTCAGACAAGAAACATGTACCAGACTCAGGGCAACCAAACGATTTTTCAACAAGAAACACGATTCAGAAGAATGTCCATAAAAAAATTAACATCCATATCCAATACATACACCATTTGATTTACTGAACCAAACACCCCCTAAGGAAATCACAAATGTTCCTCTATATCTCTTTCAAAAGGGGGCAATGAAGGATTGTGTGATCCACAGACTCCATGGTCGCACCATACATGTCATATCTAGAAATAAATGGCACCCCTCTCGTCATCACGGCATCATCAGTTGGCAGCTTACAATGAGCAAGGACGATCCAAAATTAGACAGTTGCGGCTGCATCGTCTTACACTATATTAGCAATTCCCAAGAAACTTTTGGACATCACTTCCTATTCTCCTCCCACGCAAAGTTGGTTTTGAAGTTTCCTTAAAGCGTAAGACTCCATATACACTGGTCTTTACAACTATAGGACGGGAGAGTGATGGATTCATCTGACCAAAAAATTCTTGAAGCATTCTCGATTGGACTTGAGGCACTCTTCACTTAAAGTTTCCTGTAAACCTGTAGACCTTACAATTAAAATGAGAAAAGAGACTCATCCAAATCAGCTAGCTCTTCTAGTATTAGAGCTTAACCACTTATCTTTCCAAAAATTGATTTTGCATCCATTACCAACGACCCATTTTTCTTTAGAGGGAACAAAGTTCCACATTCTATGAATATCAGGCTATATTGAAGAGGCTTTGTAACCCATCTTGAATGAGTCGTTCCCTCTTAAAATTACTCTCAGAATCTACTACATGTAGAGTCTTCATGCTTGATTTTTCACCCATCTTGCAAAGTATAGCCTTATTAACATCCTTAAGTTTGCATAGCCCTAAATTGCCCTCATATTTTGATTTGCAGTACTGGTCCCATCCCACAATTATAGTCTTGGGAGTATCCGGCCACATCCCCTGTTTAAATAAAATTCCTTATCCACTTCTCCATAGTGAAGAGGCGAGGGCTACCAATAAACAGCGTAAATCAACTCCACTTTACATGCCATAAATAAGATTTTTCCATCCAACAAGTCGACCCTTTACTTTTTCCATAATCACAAGAAGTGCTTCCTTCTTGACTTTTCCCTTAAGGCAATAGACATAATTACTACAATTTACGCTCACAGTTCAAGAAATATTGGTTATCCATCTCAATGCTCGCTTATCATTCCAACTCCAAATCCATGTGTTAAACAGTTATTGCATGCCAGAAATACCAACACAAGGAAGCTAAAGGTCACATTTTTTAAAGCACAATCAATTGAGAGGTTTATCCATCACATGTGACCCAACCGTCGTAAGTGAAAAATCCATTTTGAATGGTGGCTGTGATTTACAACGAATCACATTCTCATTTCAACTGGTAAAGATAAAACATAATGGATTTCTTTCAGGAAAACGAGAACTACAATTGTCTTGTCCTAAACCTCATTGCTAGTCTACTAAAGACTTCATATTACCGGTATGTAGTTTTACTGTGGACCCCAACCCGCATCTACAAATTTCTTCCTCATGTACCAGGAACACTGAAATCCTTTCTCTATTCAATAAGTAGGGCAAACCAAAGTTCATGAAAGTTCCCGATATGTAAAAGAGAGATTCTCTTGTCATTGCAAGATAACCTCAACATGATTTGTTCTATTGGTAAATAGAGTTGCAAGTAATCAAGATACATTCAGTATTAATCTTATACCAACAGTTTGAGATCATGCTTTATAACTCAAATCAATCATGCCTAATAACTCAAATCAGATTCTAATTTTCAGACCTTAAGATTGTTAGAAATAAGGTACCCGATGTTGAGAATCACAAGACTGATATTGTTGAGATACATTCTTTAGTTCAAACAAGATTCGTACATGGCCTCGTGATATGTATAAGTACATGGTTTGGGTACGTGAACTTCACTAGGCACTAACTCCAACTCATTTGGCCAACCCGAATTTAGAGTCACCCTTGCCACTATGCTCCATAAAGTACCCACCATGGCTCGCTCGGGTTCAGGTCTTCCGACACCAAACTAAACCAACCGGATAATTAAACCGGGTTTAGAAAGTAATATCACACCTAATCTTGCCGCTGAGTTCGTCAAGAAATCTACAATAGAGTTTGCCTCACGGAAGTAGTGAGAAATTTTCCAATTAGTGGACTCCAAATAAGGCTGCAGCCCTTTCCATCTTTGGAAGACGAACCAAGGGACTAATCCTCTTGAGAGAAGGGTCACCACTGCCCCTAAATCAACTTCATTCCAAAGTTTCCGATTATCACTTGCTCTAGCATATTCTATGCCCGAGATCACTGCGAAAAATTCTGCCTCAAAGTTGGATTTAATCCCGATTGCTTCCCTAAAATTTGAAATTACATTCACTTCATTATTTTTGAAGATCCCTCCTATACCAGCCTTGCCTAGGTTGCCTAAGGAGCAACTAGCAGTGTTCAACTTGGTCCAACCTAGATGAGGAGGGCACCAAAACACTTCCAAATGCTCTCTTCTTTTATGAAAGATTCTTAGAATGCCTAGACGCCTGGCACACATCAGATCAGATATGTAGAGGATTTTTTCAGATTAAACTAAGGAAAGCAATCTGATTTTTCTTTGAAATATGGCGAAGTAATGCTGACTTTGGAGATGAGCCCCATCATGCCGTCTAGAATTTCTTTCCATCCATAGGAAATAGGGGATCAGGATGACCCCACAATTCCAGACATCTTTAAATGTTAACATCTTAGCTTTCCTCTTCCACCATTGAAAAAGCTCTTCAATCCCATTGAAAGATGGCTAATGCAGACCAAAGAGATCATAGAAATTCTGCCATAAAAAAGAGGCATAGCTACATGATAAGAAAAGGTGGATAGTTGATTCTTCAGCAGAACCATAGAGATCACACCTTGAGGACATCTGCATACCATGTTTACGACCTTCATCATCTGTTGCTAATCTCTTGTGAGTAAAACGCCATCCAAAGGTTGCCTAACAAGGTTGGATTT